>NC_045773.1:9421617-9723676 GCF_008692025.1 Phocoena sinus
CATGCAGAGACAGAGGCAGAGACTAGAGGGACGTGTTAACAAGCCAAGGATGCCAAGGACCGTCAGCAACCACCAGAAGCTAGGAGAGAGGCCTGGGACAGACCCTCCCCAGCACACTCCAGAAGGAGCCAGCCCTGCTGACACCTTGATTTCAGGCTTCTAGGCTCTGAAACTGTGAGAGGATAAACTTCCACCCAGTTTGTGGTAATTTGCTATGTCGCCCCTTGAAAAGTAATCTGCTGTGTAAGTGGATACATTAAAGGGCATAGGAAAGACCCCTGCAATGAGAAAACAGTCTAAATTCTAATCCCAGTATTGCCTTTGACTCACTTCTTTAAAACTTGAAACATGTTACTTCCTGACTTCTAATTTCCTCATTTGCAAAATGAGAAAATGGACTAGAACTAGACGATTCCCAAAGAGTTTCCCTCCAACCCCTCATAGTCCACGATCTGAGAGGAGCTTTTTATTATCTTTGTATTATCATCGTGTCGATAGGTTTACCAGTCACTTCCTACTCACAACGCATACCACGGTGTCTCAGAGCAAACAATCTGAAACCCCACACATCTGTCTGCTCCTGCTTTAAAAAACACTCTAGGAAATTTGACCCAAAACACGCTGGCTGTGGAGGAGAGAGGGTCTGTCTCCAAGTACATTTCTGGTTGACTTTCTCCTAAGCATGAGTAATAATAATAATAATTAACATTTATTGACTACTTACTAGGTTTTACTCTTTTAAGTGCTTTGTGCATATTATCTCCTGTAATCCTCACACAGTCTAATGAAGTTGACATGAAATATTATAGAATTGCTTACTTGGGCTCCTCGTATCTAACCGAATAACTCACAGGATAAACTCCAGGGCATATAAGCATAGTTTAGGCTGAAAGCCACATCTGTCCACGGCTACATAATCAGTCATGTGTTTGGGGATGAAGTATGGATTCTACATTCCTCTCCCTCAGAGGGAGTGCGTTTTAGACAGCAAAATCGTCGAAGTATAAGAGCATGCTGTTCCACAAGCTGGCTTCCCAAACTGACCCCCACAGTGGCTGACATCTGTGTGAAATGCCTTTTACATATTTTAGGAGATCAGACACTTGACACGCAATATTCATCTGCATCTCTTCTTAGAGAAGCATCGAGTGCCATTTCCCTCAGCCCCGGATGAATGTTACAGTGTCGGTGGGTTAACAGAGAGGGCACAGGTCACAAGATTGTGTTAGTATGCTTAGCTGAGTCTCCTTGGCCAAGTCACTAATCTCTCTATGTCTCTGTTTGATTGATTCATTTTTACCATATATATTACCTCGATGCATATTTGTGCTAGGGCCTTGCACTAGATACTAGGGATAAATTAGTGAAAAAAATGGAAACAGAACATATGGCTTACCGGGGAGACAGAAATTAAACAAATAAAGTTGTATATTTATACGCTGATATTAACGTATCAACACATAATTAACACATGATATTAGCAACACCAAGGACTATAGAGGAAAAGTGTCTGCAGTAACATTCTAAAGAGGGTCCAGATTCCAATGGAATTCAAGGAAGGTCACTCCGAGGACATGAAAGTAACATGCGAGTTAAGCAAAGGGGAGAGCTTTCTAGGAGTCTTAGGTGAGGAAAGGAACTTAGTGTTTTGAAGGAAGCTAAAGCCAGCAAGCACAGCACAGTAAAAACAAGGAGGAGACAGGCATGGGATGAACTGACTGCATTTTTATCCTGAGTTTAATTGGCAGATATTAAAATTTTTATGACTGTGAAATGAGAAGAGTGGTAGTTATTTCATTATCTCCTACCTAAGGAATAATGCGATAGTGTTCACGAATATGCCTTATATAAGTGTCATACAAAATAAGATATCTCTTGCTACAAGCATATTTTTTTCAATAAGTATAGAAAACATAGAGTCTATTTCTTCTGTTTCAAGAATTGTCCAAAGATAGCCAAGAGGAAGATGCTTTAATATTACACTTCAAGAGAGCTAGAGTACTTGGTAAACCTGATTCTAAATCATTTACTTCTAAATAATAGATGCTAGACAATTTTATGACAGGCATATTAATTATTAATTTGGATAATTCAAATTGATTTCAAACTATACTATATCATTTTCTATTAAATCTCAGAAAGACTGCAAGGAATTCATTAAATTCCAAATCACTATCATTAATTTTCATTGAGATGCATGGATACCAAATACATTCCATCCCTTAAAGTTAGTGATTTCCAGGATCGGTTTGATCAAATTACTGTGACTATGAGGCAGGTCTTGGCTGTGCCCTTCACAGGTAACAACGTCTTGTGGATCAGAAGGCCACCCTTCTGAAATATCCAACAGATGTATCCAAGAGGATGACTATTATGTCAGACTTACTATTTTTAACACCCTTTATTAGGTATAATAGAAATACAACACGTATTTAAAGTGTTCAATTTGATAATATATGCCATAGTATATGACTATTATAAAATCACCATGATCAAGATAATGAACCTTCACAACGAGCGCTATTCACAATAGCCTGAAGTGGAAACAGCCCAAATACCCTGTGATGCGTGAGTAGATAAATGGATGTGGCGTATGAAATTCCTACACTCGCCACAGCGTGGATGAACTCTGAAGCTACGTTGAGTGAAATAAGGCAGATACAAAAGGACAACATCCATCACCTCTACAAGTTTCCTCCTGGCTCTCGGGAACCTCTCCACCCCAGCCTGTTTTGCTACCACTCCCCGCCCCCTCTCCACCACTCACAAAGCCACAGGCCATCACTGATCTGCCTTCTGTCACTAGAGGTTCAACTGCATTTTCTACAGCTTTATATAAATGACATCACAGACTGTATACTTGACTTCTCTCACTGAACGTAATTATTTTAATATTCATCAGTGTTGGTGCCTGCTTGAGAGTTCATTCATTTTTAATTGCTGGGCATTATTTTGCTGTGTAGATATCACAATTTTTTTATCCATTTACCTATTGATGTATATTTGGATTGTCCCCAGTATTTGGCTATTAGAAATAAAACTTCTATAAACATTTATGTACTAGTCTTTGTAGAGATGTATGCTCTCTTTTCTCTTGTGTATAAACCTAGGAGTGGAATGGCTGGGTCACATTGTGAATGCCTAATTTTTTACTGCAATAAAATATACGTAACATAAAATGTACCATTTTAATTATTTTAAGTGTACAGTTCAGTGGCATTAAGGACGTTCACTTTGTTGTGCAACCATCATGACCGTCTATCTCCAGAACTTTTTTAACTTTTCAAACCAAAACTCTGTACCCATTAAAAATGTCTCCCCATTCTCCCCTCCCCCCCACCCATGGCAATCACCATCCTACTTTCCCTGTGAATTTCTCGGTACCTCATATAACTGGAATCATGCAATATTGGTTATTTTATGTCTGGCTTATTTCACTTACCCTAATGCTTCAAGGTTCATTCATGTTGTAGCAGGAGTAAGGATTCCATACACCACATTTTATTTACCTATTCATACTCCAATACATATTTCCGTTGTTTCCATCATTGGCTTTTGTGAACAGTGCTGCTAACAGTGTTGGTATAAAACATCTGTTTGAGTCCCAGCCTTCAACTGCAGAAGTGGAATTTATAGATCATAGGGTAATTCTACGTTCAATTTTTTGAGGAACTGCCATATTGTTTTCCACAGACGCTGCACCATTTTATATTCCCACAAGCAGTGGCAAGAGCTTCAATTTATTTTGAATGCCTTTTTAAGAAACTGCCCAATTATTATATATCTCATCTAGCAGTTCCTGTTCCTCTGTGTTACCGCAAACACTTGATGTGGTCCGTCTTTTTCATTTTAAAGATTCTCATAGGTGTGTAGCGGTAATTCATGGTGGTTTTAATTTGCCTTTCCCTAATGACTAACCGTGCCGAGCATCTTTTTATGCGTTTATTTGTGCAGTTAGCTGACACGACCACAGGGATCACACCTTGTTTGTTTCCCATCCCTCAGGAAGGTCTGTTCTTAGTTGCCTGATTTACAGTGTCTTAAAAAAGCATTATTTTATATATTTTCTTTTTCATAACAGTTGTTTCAGATAAGAGCCTAAATCTGGTACCTGTTACTCCATCTTGGCCAGAAATGGAAGCCCAAATTTACTCTTTTTAAGCCAAGGTTGTTATTATCGGAAAGCTTTTAAACTAATTAATACATTTCCTTATCCTGGTCTTTTATAATCCACTCTTGCATCAATCTATAAACATTGTCAGATATATACTACACATGTATAGAAGAGCTAACTACTTCTTACTTTTAGTATTTTCAAAAATATCAGCAAAGACAGGTGCCCACTTACAAGAGGCTTATAAATCCATTGGTCAGAAAAAGCAGAAATAGTTATTATGCAACATCATAAGCTAGAAGTAAGGCAGACAGAAATAGTAAGCTGAGTTGTTCATTGCTGTTTACCCAGGTTTGCTCTGATCTGTGCTAGGCACTTGGAGAACCAAAATGAAGAAGACAGGATCTCTGCCCTCTAGGAGCTTATGTGGTAATGGAAGGAAACAGGAAATACTTCAATAGGATCATGTCAGATAAGCAGTAGAAGAGAATAGGATAATCAGGCAAATAGGATTTGGGAGGAACAAGAGTGACTTTATATGGGGTAGCCAAATAGGTCCTGAGACCTAAATGATGAGAAGGAACCAGCCAACCAAATATTTGGAAGAAAAGCCTCAAATCACTAATCATTAGGGAAAGACAATGTAAACCAAAATGAAGTATTACCTCAATACCTGTCAGACTGGGTATCATGAAAAAGATAAGAGATAACAAGTGTTGGTGATGTTGTGGAGAAAAGGAAACCCCTGAGCACTGTTGGTGGGAATGTAAACTGGTGCAACCACTATGCAGAGCAGTATGGAGGTTCCTAAAAAAATTAAAAATAGAACGACCTTGGGGGTGGAGTCAAGATGGCAGACTAGGAGGATGCGGAATTTGCATCTCCGCACAACTAGGGCACCTACCAGGAACCTACGAGGCACCGGTGGGGAACCACAGATACCGAAGGGGACAGGAGGAACCGCCAGAGACTGGGTAGGACACGGGGTGTGGGGGTGAGTGAGGGGGGAGGAGAAGTGGAGGCGGGACTGGACTGGCACCCCTGAGGGGCGGCTGGGGGAGAGGAAGGGCTTCCACACCCGAAGGGGGAAATTGGGGGACCCCTGGGAGGGCAGAGGATCAAAAGAGAGCATAGGCAGTTTTCCCCTGCCCACTTGGGCCCCAGGAACCTGCTGAGATCCCAGGCCTGCTCTGCCCACAGAGGCCCACTCTAGCTGCAAGGGTCCTGAGGGACTGGGAGGGAGGGAAGGGGGAGCAAAAGTAAAGGCTAGACCTATGGGACCTGCACCCCTGAAATGTGGCTGGGGGAAGGGAGGAGTTCCTACACCCAGAGGGACCCACTTTGGGGGAGACGGGGGAGCGGGGAGCAGGGGCATGCAGGAAAGGAAGGGAACACGGCCAGCGCTTTCCCTGCCCACTTAGGCACCGGGGAGCTTGTTGGTCTCCCAGGCCTAATCCTCTACCCTGGGAGTCTCCCTCCTAATGGAGCCCAAGCCCCGACCCTACACCCCCCACCCAGGGCCCCACCTCTGCACTCGGAGACCCCCTCTAAGACCCCATCCAACCACCCTGGGCCTAAACCCCACCCACACACCCTCACCCATGGCCCTACCTCCAAACTCCCGAACTCCACACTCCAGAGGCCCTCATTTGGACGTGCAGCCTCTCCCCTTCTGCACAGGTCCTAAGCAGAGGCCCGCCCCACCACCCGCCTAGGTCCCATCCTGCCCTAAACCCCGCCCCTGCTTAAGTTCCACCCCCAGCCAAAATCCACCCCCATGGCCAAGGCTTTATTTTTTCCTTTTTCCTCTTTTAAATTGGGGTTCTGTTTTACCTTTTTGATTCATTGTTGTTGATTTTTATTTTTTCTAATAAATCTTTCACTTTTCTAATTTTATTTTACTCTTTATACTTTGTTATTGTTCTCTCCTTTTGGCTTGTTCCCCAGCCCCCATTTTTTCCCTTTTTTCTGTGGTTTCATTTTACCTTGTTGCAGTTGTTTCAATTATATTTTTATTTTTCCTCATATTTTTTATCTAATTTTATTTTGTTTTTTATTCTTTGTTATTGTACTGCTCCTTTTTTTCTTTTTTTTTTTTTAATTTCTGTGCCACATGGCTTGCAGGATCTTGGTTCCCAGCCTGGAATTTGGGCTCGAGCTCCTGTGCTGGGAGCTACAAAAGTCCAAACGATTGCACTAACAGAGAACCTCAGAACCCACGGAATATTAATTGGATTAAGGACTCCCAAAGGTCCTTATCTCGGCACCAAGACTTGGCTCTATCCAACTGCCTGCAAATTCCAGTGTGGGACACCTCAGGCCAAACAACAAGTAAGACAGGAATACAGCCCCACCCATCAAAAAAAACAAAACAAAACATGAAATGACAAAAAAATATGTTACAGACGAAGGAGCAAGGTAAAAACCTGCAAGACAAAATTAATGAAGATGAAATAGGCAACCTACCTGGAAGAGAATTCACATTAATGATAGTAAAGATGATCCAAAATCTCAGAAACAGAATGGAGAAAATAGAAGAAACATTTAACAAGGATCTAGAAGACCTAAAGAGCAGGCATACAGTAATGAACAACACAATAACTGAAATTAAAAATACTCTAGAAGAGAATCAAGAGCAGAATAACTGAGGCAGAAAAACGGATAAGTGAACTAGAAGATAAAATGGCGGAAATAACTGTCAGGGAGCAGAATAAAGAAAAAAGAATGAAAAGAATTGAGGACAGTCTCACAGACTAATGGGACAACATAAATGCACAAACATTCAAATTATAGGGGTCCCAGAAGAAGAAGAGAAAAAGAAAGCATTTGAGAAAATATTTGAAGAGATTATAGTCAAAAACCTCCCTAACATGGGAAAGGAAATAGTCAAGACCAGGAAGTGCAGAGAGCCTCATTACATGATAAACCCAAAAAGAAACACGCTGAGACACATATTAATGAAACTACCAAAAATTAAATACAAAGAAAAACTATTAAAAGCAGCAAGGGAAAAGCAACAAATAACATACAATGGAATCTCCATAAGGTTAACAGCTGATCTTTCAGGAGAAACTCTGCAAGTCAGAAGGGAGTTGCAGGACATATTTAAAGTGATATAAAGGAAAAATCTACAACCAAGATTACTCTACACAGCAAGGATCTCATTCAGATTTGATGGAGAAATCAAAAGCTTTACATACAAGCAAAAGCTATAAGAATTCAGCACCACAAAACCAGCTTTACAACAAATGCTAAAGGAACTTCTCTAAGCGGGAAACACAAGAGAAGAAAAAGACCCACACAAACAAACCCAAATCAATTAAGAAAATGGTAAGAGGAACATACATATCAATAATCACCTTGAATGTAAATGGATTAAATGCTCAAACCAAAAGACACAGACTGGTTGAGTGGATACAAAAACAAGACCCTTATATATGCTGTCTACAAGAAACCCACTTCAGACCTAGGGACTACATACAGACTGAAAGTGAGGGGATGGAAAAAGATATTCCATGCAAATGGAAATCACAAGAAAGCTGGAGTAGCAATACTTGTACCAGATAAAATAGACTTTAAAATACTGTTACAAGAGATAAGGAAGGATACTACATAATGATCAAGGGATCAATGCAAGAAAAAAATATAACAATTATAAATATTTATGTACCCAACATAGAAGCATCTCAATACATAAGGCAAATGCTAACAGTCATAAAAGGAGAAATTGACAGTAACACAGTAATAGTGGGGGACTGTAACACCCCACTCACACCAATAGATCATCCAGACAGAAAATAAATAAGGAAAACAGAAGTTTTTAAATGACACAATAGACCAGGCAGACTTAACTGATATTTTTAGGACATTCCACCTGAAAGCTGAAGAATACACTTTCTTCTCAAGTGCACACAGAACATTCTCCAAAATAGATCACATTCTGGGTCACAAATCAAACCCTGGAAAACTTAAGAAAACTGAAATCATATCAAGCATCTTTTCTGACCACAACACTGTGAGACTGGAAATCAATTACAGGAAAAAAACAGTAAAAAACACAAATACATGGAGGCTAAACAGTGCACTGCTAAATAACCAAGAGATCACTGAAGAAACCAAAGAGGAAATCAAAAAATACCCAGAAACAAATGACAAGGAGAACACGATGATCCAAAACCTATGGGACACAGCAAAAGCAGTTCTAAGAGGGAAGTTTAGAGCTATACAGGCCTACCTCAAGAAACAAGAAAAATCTCAAACAATCTAACCCTACACCTAAAGGAACTAGAGAAAGGAGAACAAACAAAACCCAAATTAGCAGAAGGAAAGAAATCATAAAGTTCAGAGCAGAAATAAATGAAATAAACAAAGAAAATAGCAAAGATCAATAAAACTAAAAGCTGGTTCTTTGAGAAGATAAACAAAATTAACAAACCTATAGCCAGACTCATCAAGGTAAAAAGGGAGAGGGCTCAAATCAATAAAATTAGAAATGAAAAAGGAGAGATGACAACTGACATCGTAGAAATACAAAAGATCATAATAGACTACTAAAAGCAACTATATGCCAATAAAATGGATAACCTGGAAGAAATGGACAAATTCTTGGAATAGTACAACCTTCCAAGATTGCACCAGGAAGAATTAGAAAATATAAACAGACCAATCACAAGTAATGAAATTGAAACTGTGATTAAAAAATCTTCCAGCAAACAAAAGTCCAGGACCAGATGGCTTCACAGGCGAATTCTAACAAACATTTAGAGAAGAGCTAACACATATCCTTCTCAAACTCTTCCAAAATATAGCAGAGGGAGGAATACTCCCAAACTCATTCTATGAGGCCACCATCACACTGACACCAAAACCAGAAGAAAATATCACAAAGAAAGAATATTATAGACCAATATCACTGATGAATATAGATGCAGAAATCCTCAACTAGCAAACAAATAATAGCAAACGGAATCCAACAACACATTAAAAGGATCATACACCATGATCAAGTGGGATTTATCCCAGGGATGCAAGGATTCTTCAGTTTATGCAAATCAATCCATGTGATACACCATATTAACAAATTGAAAGAGAAAAACCATATGATCATCTCAATAGATGCAGAAAAAGCTTTTGACAAAATTCAACACCCATTTATGATAAAAACTCTCCAGAAAGTGGGCATAGAGGGAAACTACCTCAACATAATAAAGGCCATATATGACAAACCCACAGCCAACATCATTCTCAATGGTGAAAAACTGAAAGCACTTCCTCTAAGATCAGGAACAAAACGAGGATGTCCACTCTCACCAGTATTATTCAACACAGTTTTGGAAGTCCTAGCCATAGCAATCAGAGAAGAAAAATAAATAAAAGAATACAAATTGGAAAAGAAGAAGTAAAACTGTCACTGTTTGTCAATGGCATATTATACATAGAAAATCCTAAAGATGACACCAGAAAGCTACTAGAATTATTTAATGAATTTGGTAAGGTTGCAGGATACAAAATTAATGCACAGAAATCTCTTGCATGCCTACACACTAACAACAAAAGATCAAAGAGAAATTAAGGAAAGAATCCCATTTACCATCACAGCATAAAGAATAAAATACCTAGGAATAAACCTACCTAAGGAGGCAAAAGACCTGTACTCAGAAAACTATAAAACACTGATGAAAGAAATCAAAGATGACATAAACAGATGGAGAGATATACCATGCTCCTGGATTGGAAGAATCAGTATTGTGTAAATGACTATATTACCTAAAGCAATCTACAGGTTCAAGGCAATCCTGGATTGGAAGGATTGGAAGAATCAATATTGTGAAAATGACTATATTACTTAAAGCAATCTGCAGGTTCAATGTAATCCCTATCAAATTACCAATGGCATTTTTCACAGAACTAGAAGAAGAAATTTTACAACTTGTATGGAAACACAAAGGAACCCGACTAGCCAAAGCAATCTTGAGAAAGAAAAAAGGAGCTGGAGGTATCAGGCTCTCTGATCAGACTATATTACAAAGCTGCAGTAATCAAGACAGTATAGTACTGGCACAAAAACAGAAATATAGGTCAATGGAACAAGATAGAAAGCCCAGAGATAAACCCATGCACATATGGTCACCTTATCTTTGATGAAGGAGGCAAGAATATACAACGGAGAAAAGACAGTCTCTTCAATAAGTGGTGATGGGAAAACTGGACAGCTACATGTAAAAGAATGAAATTAGAACACTCCCTTACACCATACAGAAAAACAAACTCGAAATGGATTAAAGACCTAAATGTAAGGCCAGACACTATAAAACTCTTAGAGGAAAACATAGGCAGAACACTCTGTGACATAAGTCACAGGAAGATCCTTTTTGACCCACCTCCTAGAGACATGGAAACAAAGACAAAAATAACCAAATGGGACCTAATGAAACTTCAAAGCTTTTGCACAGCAAAGGAAACCATAAACAAGACCAAAAGACAACCCTCAGAATGGGAGAAAATATTTGTAAACGACCCAACTGACAACGGATTAATCGCCTAAATATACAAGCAGCTCATGCAGCTCAATATCACAAAAACAAACAACTGAATCCAAAAATGGGTGGAAGACCTAAATAGACATTTCTACAAAGAAGACATACAGATAGCCAACAAACGCATGAAAAGATGCTCCACATCACTAATCATTAGAGAAATGCAAATCAAAACCACAATGAGTTATCACCTCACACTGGTCAGAATGGCCATCATCAAAAAATCTACAAACAAGAAGTGCTGAAGAGGGTGTGGAGAAAAGGGAACCCTCCTGCAGTGTTGGAGGGAATGTAAATTGATACAGCCACTATGGAGAACAGTATGGAGGTTCCTTAAAAAACTAAAAATCGAACTACCATATGGCCCAGCAATTTCACTACTGGGCATATACCCTGAGAAAATGATAGTTCAAAAAGATACATGTACTATAATTTTCATTGCAGCACTATTTACAATAGGCAGGACATGGAAGCAACCTAAGTGTCCATCGACAGATGAATGGATAAAGAAGATGTGGCACATATATACAATGAAATATTACTCAGTCAAAAGGAATGAAATTGAGTTATTTGTAGTGAGGTGAATGGACCAAGAATCTGTCCTACAGAGTGAAGTCAGTCAGAAAGAGAAAACAAATACTATACGCTAATGCATATATATGGAATTTTAAAATGCGGCACTGATGAACCTAGTGGCACGGCAGGGATAAAGATGCAGACATAGAGAATGGACTTGAGAGCACGGTGGGGAAGGGAAAGCTGGGATGAAGTGAGAGAGTAGCACTGACGTATATACACTACTAAATGTAACATGGACGGCTAGTGGGAAGCTGTTGCATAGCACAGGGAGATCAGGTTGGTGCTTTGTGACGACTTAGAGGGATGGGATAGGGAGGGTGGGAGGGAGGCTCAAGAGGGAGGGGATATGGGGATATATGTATACATATACCTGATTCACTTTGTTGTATAGCAGAAACTAACAGAACATTGTAAAGCATTTATAGTCCAATAGAGATGTGGGAAAAAAAAATAGACCTTGTGATCCAGCAATTCTAGTTTTGGGTATTTATCCAAAGAAAACTGAAAACACTAATTGGAAAAGATATATGCACGCCCATATTCATTGCAGTTTTTTTACAATTGCCAAGACATGGAAACAAGATGAGTGTGTGTATACACACACACACACACACACACACACACAATACAATTCAGTCCCGTTTGTGACAACATGGATGTACCTTGAGGGCGTTACGCTAAGTGAAATAAGTCAGAGAAAGACAAATATTATATCACTTATATGTGCGAACTAAAAATAAACAACTCATTGAAAAACAGATCAGATTCGTGGATACCAGAGTAGAAAGCAAAGGTGGGGTGTGTGAGGGGACAGGTGGAAGAATTAGATGAAGGTGGGCAAAAGGTACGAGATAAATAAGTACCGGGGATGTAATGGACAACATGATGACTATACTTAATACTGCTGTACTGTATAGATGAAAGCTGCTGAAAGAGTAAATCCTAAAATGTTTTCTCACAAGGAAAAAAATATTTTTGTGTGTATCTGTACAAGATGATGGATGTTAACTAAATCTCTTGTGGTGATCATTTTTGCAATATATGTAAGTCAAGTCATTCTGCTCTACATCTTAAACTTACACAGAGCTGTATGTCCATTATATCTCAATAAAACTGAAAAAAAATGATTTGGAAGAAAAGGAAATATGTAAGGAGGGAACAGTTTGGCATGTTCAAGGAAGAGAAAGAAAGACAATATCGTTGAAGCATAATGAGTAACTGGGAGAGGGGTCTCCAGTGAGGGGGGCTGTCACAGGAATATGCAATTTCTCTCAATTCAATAGAAAATCATTGGGGTTGGGGAGAGCTTAACCAACAGAGCGATGACAACCTCTTATGTACTTTGTCTTTCCCCACCCTTCTTAAAAGATGATTCCAGCTTCTATGTGGAGAGCGAATACTAGGGAAGCAGAGTAATAAATAAAAGAAAAACAAAAAGAAAGGTAAAGGCCAGTTTGCGTTAGTGCAGAGTGCTGGGAGAGATAACAATGCAAGAACATAAAGGAGTGAAGCTGGCTGCATTAAGCCGAAAGGGAATGGTGTGTGATCTTTAGCAAACTGAATAATGCATTCCTAGTTACAGAGGTTGGTTGCCACTCCGTTCTGATTAACTGTTGCCACTTTAAATATAGTCCCAATGTTGCCAGCTGTTGCAATGCTTCAAGGGTCCAGATGCCCAGATTTTTAAGATATTCTAATTCTGAACTACTGTATGGAATGCCTCAAAGCGTCACTGGGAGAGGCCAATGCTGTGGACCAACAGTTTGTGGTGCTGGGTATCAACTAATAGTACAGAAGAGTTTAAAGGCTGGATGTAGGTATTTGGGATAAGAGAGGCTGGTTCTGTGCTGTGAACTGTGCCGATTAAAAGCTCATCATGAGATAGATGATGCGGGTAAGGAATGGCTTCATGGGAGACGTGGAATTTGTGCTCACCCTTGAAGGCTATGTGTTCTGAAGCGGCAAAACATAATGGGGAAGGCATTTTAGAGAGAAGCCATGGTAAGAGGCAAACCAATGAGTTTTGAAAACCCAGGAGGTGTTGGGGGTAGATGAGTCAACTGGCCAGAACCAGGAGTCTGGTAATGGAGCAGAAGGAAAGCCAGCTGGAAAGGTAGATTGCGGTCAAATCCATGAGACTGGGCAGCTTTGGCATTCAACACAGAAGTGCTATAATCTGATCCTATATTTTCTGGTGAGATACAGTCAGGGAGTAGCGACTCAACAATCATGTTCTCTTAGTAACTGTTGCATTAAATCAGCTGAAAGAAGGGCAAGAGAGAACTTATCGGAGAAAATTCTAATTGCTATCATCAATGATTATTCTTACATGGGCATAACTTCTGAGCATGCATATTCATAAATGAGCGTTTTTTTTCTCCCCTGTTCTAAGTGCCAGGAGGATGTTTCACTTTTAGGCAGTGCCGTGGTGATAAATATTCCAAACTCTATTATTAAAGGCATATTTAATCCCTTTTGCAAGAACAGAGCCAACTCCCAGGGTTAGAAAAAAAAAGACCTTGAATCTTCAATGCCATGAATGAATCCTTTTGTCCTGTAGCATTTATAAGCAGGAGTGAATGATGGGGACCTCAAAGAGGCATTTTATTCAGGAATCAGCCATCCTCCTTCGAATGGGAAGACTGAAGTTATCCATGGTATGGTTATTTCTCCTAAACAGAGTTGATCTGTCAAGTGCCGAGTCATCACTCCTGATCTTACTGGCCACAAGGTGCCTGGCAACTCGGAGGTGGTCCTGATAGGTGAGAACCTCGGCTGCTGCCTGGAGTGCAACCCAGCTTGCCTTAGACAGCAAGGCTGCATGAGTCATGTTCCCCAAATCACCAGGTTATGCGAGGTCCATCTCTGATATGACGGATGTGATGCTGCCATAATCCAGTCCCTCTGCCTCTACCCCCTTTTGATTAGAGTATAAAATAGGTAATCAGCCCAGAGGAAATGCAGTTTAGTCATTGTCAGCGAGTAGCTGGATGATAAAGAGTCACAGGTAGTGTCACCTAGCTGCAGCTTTAGTCATATAAGACTTTGCAAGCTAAGTGTCATGAGATATAAGGGGTTTAAATACAACAGTGCATTAATTCTGGTACTGGAGACTCCTACTACTTGTAACTAAATGGTAGCTCCCCGTGCAGAGTAGGATTTGCCTTTTAAATGAAGATGCTGCAAATGCTATTCTCTCAGTCATGGTCACTTGCTAATCCCCTCTAACTAGAGAGCACAGGAGGCTGATGTTAGAATAAGATGTAGGCAGAGCAAACACACGTGTAGGAAGGCCAGAAACAGAAAAACCACGGAAGACACAAAAGAGTGAAAGAGGGCAGAGGGGTGTACTAGTAATTGTATTCTTTTTTTTTTGGCTCTCACTGCTGTGGCCTCTCCCGTTGCAGAACACAGGCTCCGGACGCGCAGGCTCAGCGGCCATGGCTCACGGGCCCAGCCGCTCCGTGGCATGTGGGATCCTCCCGGACCGGGGCATGAACCCGTGTCCCCTGCACCGGCAGACGGACTCTCAACCACTGCGCCACCAGGGAAGCCCCTAGTAATTCTATCCTTAAAACATACGTGCACAAAAGCATGACTCAGGGAGTTGACATCCCAACCTTTAAAGAGGCGATTGCGAGAAGATCTGGGGAAGTTGGAATGTCATATTTTAAGACACTTCTAAAGATTTGTCCCCAGCTTTGTGTAAACAGGGAACTTTGTGGTGAGCAGAATATACCCCTCTGATCCCTGGAACCCGAGGATATATCTATTACAGGGAAAGGGGGGGATTAAGATTGTACATGAAATCAAGAATTCCAATCAGCTGCCCTTGAAGGGGGGAGATTATCCTGGATGATCATGGTGGGTCCAATATATTCACAAGGGCCCCATATGTGGAACAGGGAGGCCGAAGAGAGGGTCCAAGTGACACAGTGTAAGAAAGACTGGCCCAGCCATTCCTGGATTTGAAGATGGAAGGGGGCCACGAGCCAAGGAACAGGGGTATAGCCTCCAGAAGCTGGAAAAGGTAAGAAACAGATTCTTCCCTAGAGCCTCGCGAAAGAAACACAGCCCTGCCAATACCTTGATTTAATCTAAAGGGATTCATTTCAACCTCTGGTGTCCAGACGATAAGATAATGCATTTATGTGGTTGTAAGCCTGTAAGTTCACGGTTATTACTTATAGCAGCCATGGACAACCACCCATGAGCATGTGCATTACAGTATCACTTTTATGTGGTGAGATTCCTGGAGCAGAGGTGGTTCGAAGGAGAAATATCCAAAAACCTCCCCCCGCCATACAGAGTCACGGTAAAATGACGTCTAACAAATAGCCCCTTCCAGGCTCAGCTCTCGCTCTGCCTCTCATGCTCTCGTCCTGTAGCCACACTGGACTGTCACTTTGTGAACTTGTCATCTGTTGTCACACTGGGGTCTCTATACATGCTGTGGGCTCTGCCTGGAATCCTCTCCCCACCTACTTGTCCCAAAAGTTCTCTCTCTGTTCCCAGCGACCCTAGATTTCTCACCATCTCCTCTATGAGGCCTTCTATGTTCACCATCTTCCTTCTCAGGAAAAAGGAACTTTCTCTCCTCTGTGACATGATGCCAATGTCAGGGTATCCGTGATTAGTCTGCTTTACTTTGGAACCAGAGTGATTCCATTTGGTTTGGTGGGTTTGGGTTAGTTTCTTTTCCTTTGCCACATAGCAAGAAGATTTATATTACCCCTCTCTCCTGGAGAAGGTTTAAACATTCAGCCTTCTCTGACCTAGATAAGAGGAAACTAGTTTTTTCATGACTAAAGTTTCAGACTTTATCAAATAGGTCTCCTGGTAAATAAGACAGAAGGAGGATGTGAAGATAGATCCCCCCTGAAAGAAAGAAGAGGAGGTGGTAAGATTTCCTCAGAACTAAAAAGAGACTAGGGGAGAGACATTATCTAAACTATCTGAACAGACTGTCCAGCAAGGTGTGGAACTGCTGCCCTGGGATAAAGGTCTGGTTTGTGGTCTGATTACTAGAAGATCACAGAGCTGACGGGAGAAAAGAGGCTGGGCCTCTGTCACCAACCCCTCCTATGATGACTTTTATCAGCATCTCACCTCTCTGCCCTCAGGAGGGTACCATCCATTCTGTTTGGTGCCCTTCCGATGATCTCATGTAAACAGTCTGCTGGGGGTTGAATCCTGTTCCCAAAAAAGATATGTTGAAGTTCTAACCCCCCAGTAGCTATGAGTGGGAACGTATTTGGAAACAGATCTTTGCAGATGTAATGGAGTTAAGATGAGGTCATTAGGGTGTGTCTTAATCCAACATAACTAGTCTTTAAAGAGGGAAATGTGGATGGAACCATACAGGGAGAATACCACGTGATGACAAAGAATGAAGTGATGCAGCTGCAAACCAGAGAAATCAAGGTTTACCGTCGTCACCAGAAGCTGGAAGACAGGCATGGAATGGAGTCTCCCTCAGAAGGACCCAACTCTGCCAACACCTGGATTTTGGACTTCTAGCCTCCAGAAATGTGAAAGAACAACTTTCTGTTGTTTTGAGCCACCCAGTTTGTGGTACTTTTTATAGCAGCCCTAGGAAACTAACACACAATCCTTCAGAAGGAAGCTTGTTAAGTCAAGAAAAGAAGAGACCCCTAGACACCTAGTTGGGTAGGGATGGGGAAGCCCCCTGTTTTTGCTGCTATGGTTGCATGATGACCTTCATGGAGTCAAGGTACTTCTGCTTGCATGGGTCTCCTCCTACATAAAAAAATAAAATAAAATAAGATAAAACTTATATTTTACAACTGCACTGGTAGGAAGATTAATGTATTAAGATCATATATTCAAACACTTTCTTTAACCTAAAAGTTTAGTTTTTGTCCTTCTGATTTTAAAAGAAATTAAAATATTTTCTTGGGCTCCTAGACATATGTGGACTCTGGGCACAGCACTTATATCTGTCGAAGAAGTCAGTCAGTCCTGGCTGCTACAGAACCTGAACTCTGAGCTGGGACAGTGGTCAATGACATCACCATACAGTCCATAGTTTTCGTATGTCTTTTTCATAGCTGTCCTTCAAATAGGATTACATGCGGTTAACTACATAGGTAGCATCGTGTGAAGTGTATTTCTGTGCGAAAGGCCCTTAGTGCTGTAATGTGTTAGGCAAAGCTGAGGTTTTGTGTTAGGCAACACCAGGTTTTCAGCAGTGCTAAGTACTACAGAAGCAATATATGGTGAATTGTAGACATTCCACAAATTATTGTTAACAAGCAGAAAGGTAAGAAAACTGAAGAAATTGAACCATACTTTGTCTTAAAACCTTTTGAGCCAAGTTTCCCTAGACAGGGTTCATCTCTTTGATTTGCTCATCAGAACCGTTCTCCCTCCCCAGACACCCGTGCGGAACTGAGACTCGAGAATAATGCCCCACAGTGTTTCTGGATGTTCAGCTTCCAACCCTCTGGCAATTCCCACGTAAGTGACCTTTTCTAGGTAATGAGGGCACTATCTCTCAAAGGCTAGTATAACTTAAAGTTCATTCACTTAAGGTTCTTTATGATGTAATACTAAGCGGATAATTATGAACAGGCTAGGGTTAGGGTTAGGGTTAGGGATAGGGATAGGTTTCCTATCCTCAACCCAGGAAGAAAAAAGGAATCAGGTCAAATCAATGGCTTCTTCTCCATTAAGACAGAATTGCTTTACAGCATATTATAGGAAGATATCCTTGAGTTAGCTGGACAATGTGTGCATCCGTATACTTTGCCTAAATGTCACTGGGAATGTACAAGGGAAATAGAGACTCCATCACCTTAAGGACCATACAGTTGTTTGGGAAAAGAGAGAAAATGCATATGTTTAATAGCTTGAAAATAATGCTTTGGTCATTATTATCACATTTATATTCCTGTGACCAGTGAATCAATAAAAAATGGTGTCTAGGAAACACAGAATCTGGCAGAGTTTTTTTAAGGTGATCTGATCTAACCACTGTGCATGTATCATTTTAGAAAGAAATCCGGTCTCCTTCCCCCCTAAAAGGCTGGCTCCATCCACGGTCAGAGCAGGGGACGTCCTCTTCCTGATGCTCAGAAACTGTTTTACGTTATATAACTTGGCCGTCATCAAGCTGAATGATAATCTATGCTCCTTCAACCAGACTGAGCATTTTTAGACAAGAAATACTATCTTATTTTATCATGAATTTCCCAGCATCTAAGCAGAATCTTGCATGTAGTAGACACTCAGAAAAGATTAGATAAACAAGCGCATAAAAAGGCATGAATAAGCTCAAATTCCATATTTACATACAAGACCATCAGGATGTTATTTATAATGTCGTATTTAGCCTAAAAAGGGGGGCTTTAGGCAGTAGATTTCATAATTGCACCCCTTTAATTGTGGTTCTCAAACTTTAATGGATGTACTAATTGTGTAGGTAGCTTGTCTAAAATTCAGCCTCCGTCAGAAATTATGATTTCACAGGTATAAGGTGTGAGGCAGGAATCTGCATTTGAACATGGAAGTCCAATGTCTGATAAATAATTTGAGAAACATTAAACAGTGGGGTTTCCTATGGTGCATCTGACTGAACATCCAGGGTTATGATTTATTTTTAGAAATATACATACTTTCTACAGTGAAGTAATGATTACGAGAACATCTTAAAATTTAATTGAGCAAATCATGCTGCAGTACGGTGCTTTGGAAGCTTTAGTGTGAACATAATTACTGGGGATCTTGTTAAAACGCAGATTCTCACTGAGTCTGAGGTGAACACAGGATTCTGCATTCTGAAAAGCTCCCAGGTATGACCCTCAAGGTGATGAATTCTCTATTTCCCTTGTATGTTCCCAGTAGCATTTAGGCAATGTATACAAATGCGTGTGGATGCCGCTGGCTCCATGGAACACACTGTTTGAGTAGCAAAGATGTACAGCATCTCTTAGTAAAATGTGATATGTGATACACTAGTCTTATAAGGTACACCTCACCAAAAGTGTTCCTTGGGTGAATAAACATTTTCAGGACTGTATGCTATAGCTTGCTCTTGGAGCTATCCTAATACACTGTAATACAATACCTTAAAAGTGGTACAAGTCATACAACACACTGTGACATTTTTAAGGTCATAAAGTTTATTTTAACTATTAACTTGCCAGGAAATTGGCACTGTCTAGTATATGGGACATCTCTTGTCCCACTCACAGCCTCTCAGTTCCACCCCAGCTCCAACAACTGCAACAACTGCGTCCTCCTGGCTCTGATTAGCTTGTGTCCCATACACCCTGACAGCACCTAGCCTTGTTCTGGCACCACGTTCCTGCTCATTTCCTGCCCTGGGCGTGTGCTGCAAGCCCAAAGGCTCCAGCAAGGGACCCCAGCAGAACATCCTTGGCCCATACACATAGGCAACCCAGGAGTGCAGGACAGTTGTTGCTGTGGGGTCATGCTCGTCCAGAGGGGGATGGGTAAAACTTTTCTCCTTTCATCCCAAGGTATATCATTCTCAGACATATTTAACAAGACTCCTCAGAAGGTCCCATGGGTTCAAACACAGACAACCTGTAGGTGTTGTCAAGTTGGTAATGTATCTTTGCCCCTTTCTCTGTAACTTGACCCTTTCCCGCACTCCAACTCTCTGGAATCATTTCCCAAATAAACCGGCCTGAAATACATCTAGTCCAGATTTACTTGAGCTGTAAATAAAATATACACCTGATTTCAAAGACTTTGGTATAAAAAAAGGATGGAAATGCCTTACTAAGAACTTATTATATTGAGTACATGTTGAAAGAATATGTGGAATATATTCAATTGTGACAGTGTGATTTACAGTAGGAAATGTATATTTGGGTCTTCATCCTCACGCTTGTCACAGAGCTCTCAAAACCCTCGGAATTTCCTAAGTGCTGAGAGTGATAAAGGTAAAAAGTGTGACTTTTGTTATTCATAACTAACCCCTTTCAACCACATCTGGAGTTTACGTTAATGAGGTGACCCGGGACAGTCTCCTAGGGGGGCTGGTTATCAGGGGAACCAACCAGGTAACTAGAGGGTTGGAAATTTCAACTTCCCTGGCCCCCAATACACCCTCTGAAAAGGGAGAGCGGCTAGACATTGAGTTCCATTACCAATGGCAAAAGATTTAATCAATCATGCCTATGTAATGAAGCCTCCACGGAAGGCTAGTAGTACAGGGTTGAGAGCTCCTGGGTTGCTGAACACACAACGGTGCTGGGAGGGTGATGCATCAGGAGGGAAGATGGAAGGCCACACCCCTCCCCCAATACCTTGTCCTTCGCACCTCTTCCATCTGGCTGTTCCTGGGTTTTATGATTTTATAATAAACTGATAATCTGGTAAGTAAACACTTTCCATGAGTTCTGTGAGCCATTCTAGCAAATTACTGAACCTGAGCAGAGGGTTTGAGAACCTCTGATCTATAGCCTGTCATCAGAAGCACAGGTGACAACCTGTACTTGTGATTGGCAATTCAGTGGATAGGTGGGGACCAGTCTTGTGGGACTGAGCCCTTAACCTGTGGAGTCTGTACTAACTCCAGGTAGTTAAACAGATTGCAGAATTGCTTGATGCGGGAAAAAGCCACACGCAACTGATATCACAAGTATTGAGAGTAGAGAAGAAAATGGAAAAAGAGGGGTTTTTAAATTATTACTTTATCAGTTAAATAAAGTACACTGTTAAAATTAAAGTCTTACCTGGTTGTTTTTACTTTTTTTAAAACATGGCTACGAGAAATTTAAAATTACATGCTGTGGCTCTCATTTATGTTGGCTAGCACTGCCGTCAACTTTGTGGGGTATCCTACACCCTTCCAGAAAATTGCCTCTCCCTTTATTTAACTCAAAGGTAATTATTAGGGTGCTTGGAACCAAAGGATCCAACCAGTAAATCTACTAAGAAAACAGATGAAATGAAAAGTTACACAATCATGTCTTATCTCCATTTATGCCCATTCAACTGGCATTAACCCAGCAGTCAGGAAGAACAAAGACAAATCATTACTCACAGTCATTCTCTAGGTCAATTGTCCTCAATTCTGGTTGCAAATTCGACCATGTGAACATCTTTTTCAAATATTCTGATAAGGGGACCTCACTGAAGACCACTTCTGTGTATACAAATAACTGGGGGCTCTTGTTAAAATGCAGATTCTGATTTAGTAGATCCAAAATGTGGCCCAAGATTCTGCTTTTCCAACAAGCTCCCAGGTGATCCTGATGCTCCTGGGCCACAAACAACAAATTGAGGAGCAAGGTGTAAAACCGAAGTATAAATTGGAGTCGAAATTGCCAGAGTTTGCAGTCACAAGAGACATGCATTCTTCTGTGAAGAAGATTGTAAGAATTACAAAGCTAATCCCATTTCATCCTGCTGCAAACCTCACGGGGGCTTCCATTTTGCATCCCTGTATTTTGCATACTTGTATCTCTCCACCAATGGGTACCCTGGACCAGTCACTCAATCTCCCCATGTTTTTTTTTTTTTTTTTTTTTTTTTGCGGTACGCGGGCCTCTCACTATTGTGGCCTCTCCCACTGCGGAGCACAGGCTCCGGACGCGCAGGCTCAGCGGCCATGGCTCACGGGCCCAGCCGCTCCACGGCATGTGGGATCCTCCCAGACCGGGGCACGAACCCGTGTCCCCTGCATCGGCAGGCAGACTCTCAACCACTGCGCCACCAGGGAAGCCCTCCCCATGTTTTATTTCCTCCCCTTGAAAACAAAACAGCACTGGCTATCGAGAGGATTAAAAGGTACTTCACATTTTGCCTTTAGAGTGCTGGTGCTATAGTATATACCCAGTAAAGGTCACTTTGTTCTATTATTATTACTGTTATAGTCAAGTTCAATTCTGTACTTTTTCAGCCATCAAAATTGTGAGCCATGGAAGGAAAATAATTTGCCTAAGGTCACATATTTAGCGTGTAATGAGCTAGCCTGGGTTTCAACCCAGATTTCAAAATCCTAAATTCACTGCTCATTCCTCTTCAGTGGTATTCTATTCACTTCTCTGGACGTCTCTGTACTGTAGCAGTTGTTGTACTTTATGGTGATTATTACGTTTACTTTTTGTGGTTTAAAATATGCCCCCAAATCTTTTGACACCTTCTTCAAAAGGTGTAGCCTCATCACTGTGCGCAGGCTAGAACCATGACTCACTACCAATGAACAGATCAAGGCAGGAGGCACAGTGCGTGACTGCTGAGACGAAGTCGTAAAAGGCACTGTGGCTGCCATCTTGCCCCCTCTCAGATCACTCCCTTGGGGAGAAGTCAGCCGCCATGGTGGAAGGATTCTCAAGCAGCTGTATGGCGAGTAACTAAGGACTTCTCACCACAGCTGGCAGGGAAGTGAGGTCTTCTGCCAACAGCCACAGATGCTGTCTCAAAGCTGTTATTTCTCCCGTACAAGGTTCCACTGTACATCACACATCCTTCTACTCTCGCTTATACAGTGAACAAGTGTACACCAGCCCTTTGGCTCAGGTTCACAGCTCTTCCCTGGAGAAGGGTGTCAGGCCAGTTAAGCTTAGGGTGTCTTTTTCTGATGCCTCCTGGGAGCACTGGAAAGTTCTGGGCCTCAAGAGGAATAAGTGGGGCCCAGCCGTATGGGTGTTCAGAGAGCTCCATGCACAGAGCTCCCTGCCCTGGTGCTGAGCAAGGAGAGAGCCACCTTGGAAGTGTCTCCTCCAGCCCCAGTCAAGCCTTCAGATGATGACAGCCCCAGCAGACATCTTAACTGGCACCTCCCGAGACAGCCAAAGCCAGAACCACCCAGTTAAAATTTCCTGAATGCTTTACCCACAGAAACTATGAGATACTATTTATTGTTGTTTTAAGCTGCTAAGTATTTGTGTTAACTTGTTGAGCAGCAAGAGATAACTGATACATTATTTACTCAGCTGTGTTCTCTAACAGACTGAAAGCACAGGACCTGGAATAGCATGTATTAATCCATTTACTCATTGAATCACTCATTCCTTCTCACATCCATCCATCTACTCATCAAACATTTACTGAGAACCTGCATTTCAGGTGTTGCCCCTACATGCTGGGCATGTAATAGTTGAATGCAAGATAGACCCTCTCCTTACAGACCTTACAGTCAAGGCAAGAAAAGAGATTACTATTCAATAAATATCTGAAAAACCACCTGAGGTAGAATATAGTGAATACAGTAAAATCTTAGCTAATATTAAGTGTTTTAAAGATATGCTAATTTCATTGTTTTTAATCACACCGAACCAACTCTCTTCCCAGGTTCAAGACAAGCAAGGAAGCCTAGAGCAGAGTCAGAAGCTGGTGAAGCCCAGGGCTTTTGTTTGTTTGTTTTAATCCCCGTGTAAACTAATACTTAGGCAATGATTATCAAGAGATATAACTACTAAAATATTCACACCTCTAAAAAATTCAGACCTCACATGCATGCAAATGGAAATATACAAAATCTCTATGGCTGTACATATATTATTTTATAAAGACAAAATTTGATTAAATTTTTGTATCTAATTATCAGTATACTTAATCCCAGAGAGGAACGAACATCACAAGGAGAAAAATCCAAATTCGGGAAAAATACACAGGAAAAATAATGCAGTTTCTTCCACAAATTAATTATAAGAAAAATAAATAAGAAGAGGGAGGGTATATTGATAGATTTAAAAATTGTTTTAACTTATAATATATAGCAATCAATTACAATGTATTGCTTTTATTTAGCTCTCAGTCAAAACAAACTCTTAAAAGAGAAGGAAAAGAAATATGTATTTAAAACATTAACGAAAATTATGAAACCATTAGGAAAACTTGCACACCGAGTATATATTTGATGATGTTTATGGATTATGATGTTTTGATAAAGTTTTTTAAAAGTCCCTGACATTTAGAGACATCTGCTGAAGTTATTACAGGTGAAGTAATATGATATCTGGACCTTGCTTTATTAAAAAAAAAAATGGTTCTGAAGAACCTAGGGGTAGGACAGGAATAAAAACGCAGATGTAGAGTAGAGAATACACTTGAGGACACGGGGAGGGGGAAGGGTAAACTGGGAAGAAGTGAGAGACTGGCATGAACATATATACACTACCAAATGTAAAACAGATAGCTAGTGGGAAGCAGCCACATAGCACAGGGAGGCCAACTCGGTGCTTTGTGACCACCTAGAGGGGTGGGATAGGGAGGGTGGGGGGGAGATGCAATGGGAAGGAGATATAAGGATATTAAAAGAAAATAATCTACAGGGGACAAGAGTAGAAGCAGGCATGTAATAGTAGAGTCTATAGATGACAGTAGTTTGGACGAGGGTGACAGAGCAGTGGAGATGGTGGCAAATTGCAGAAGCAGTAGGATTTCCTGATGGATCAAATGGTCTAAAAGGAAGATAAATGTCAAGGATGTTTCCAATATTTTTGACTTGGGCAATCGAAAGGAAGAGGTTGGCAATAACTGAGATGAGGAAGGCTCTGGAGAGAGCAAATTCAACAGTTTAAGCTTGAGTTGCTTGTTGGGTAACCAAATGGAAGTGTGAAATATAGAATTAGATTTATGCTCCGAAGTTTATGGAAAAAGTCTAGGCTGAAGACAAGATTCAGGAGTTGCAAGCTTCAGATGTTCTTTGAAGCCTCATGATAAACTCTTGTGAAGAGAGCGAGTGTAGAAAAGAGAACAAGTCCAAAAATGCTTTGTTTGTAGATGCGGACTTTTTTCGAGTTAAAATCAGAAACACTGTTTTTGTCTGAAAATCATTTTGAGAGACTTTATATAGAAAAATTCCACAAAATTACACTATCAAGAATGATAAAAGTGCCTTCTCTACTTGAAAAACTAATTTCTATTCTTCTCTGCTAAAATGCTGTCATGTGTTGAATGTTCTATGATTTCATCATAGGTGAAACGGGCCTATGACCACGGCGTGCTACAGAGTTTTGATCCAATCTTCTTAGATGTAGTCCAACACTTATCACCTATAGATGGAATACTGTGGCACTATAATTCTCATTAGTGTTACAGAGTCTTTATAATGTCTTACTTCTGTTACATGAAGGCTAATAAAAACTTATTTATTTATATGTTTGGGTGCTACTGAAAATATATACCTTTCCAGTAAATAATAAAACGTTAAAAATTAAAAAAAAAAAACAAGGTAGAATGAACAAGAGGGACAAGAAAGACCGTGGGTTGATAAATTAGGAAGCTCAGTGATGAGTAAGCGGAGTTTCATTAAATACTGTTTTCTGTTTTTATATGTGTTTGGAATAATAATGAAGAGTTTTGTTTTGTTTTGTTTTAATTGGGAGATTTCAGATAAAACTCCAGGTTTTCAGAGTCTCTTAAAATATCCAAGCATCAGACAAGGAACTGGAGCTGAGAACTGAGACCGCTTCTTCAGATATACCAGGCTGTCTGAAGGTGACTGTGACCCTCACTGCTTCTTATGCATTTGCTGGACCAGCTTCACTCATGTACGTTATGCTCCTGGGCACACAATGCATTTGATCTCTAGGAAAACTAGACATTTCTGTAGCAGCACCTTGGAAACCAGCTGTGGTTTGGTACTCTAGTGTCAGGAAAAGAAAATGCAGCCCAAGACCCAGAACTCAGAGGCAGGGTTAATCTGATTTCAACAGTTTAACCTCTTTCTGAGGTTAATTCAAAAGCTTTGCTTTAGAGGAAAGTTCTCTTCTAGGAACCTTCATTTGCAAAACAAAGGACAGAATAAAAATGAACCCCCAGACACCCAAATGGCTGATCTATTTCCTAAGGCTTTTGTAGGCGCTCAAATATAAAATGATACCTTTCCCACTGTTTCTATTACAGATTCACTTAACATTTTAAAATCTCTTTTTAATCCTTCAAGACTGAAGAAAAGAGATTCCCATTATCGTACACAGGGCTCTCAGTACAGGTATCTCTGCCTTTTTCTGTTTCTAGCTTTGCTTTCAATTGTTAGTCAATTATAGGAATAAGTTTTTGATGTTATTAAATGGATGCCACTTTAGATAAAACAATTTTTCTCTGCTAAAACCACTGTCATTGAGTAAGTGAAAAACAGGAAATAATTGTCCCGTCTCTGCTCTCTACATTAAACTGGGGAAAAAATGCATTGCAAAGACTAAAAGTGACCCCAAAAAAGCATCTCATGGTGGTCATATACTACCATATAAAAAGGTCATTTGGGGATTCCCTGGTGGCGCAGTGGTTGAGAGTCCACCTGCCGATGCAGGGGACACGAGTTTGTGCCCCGGTCTGGGAAGATCCCACGTGCCGCGGAGCGGCTGGGCCCGTGAGCCATGGCCGCTGAGCCTGTGCGTCTGGAGCCTGTGCTCCGCAACGGCAGAGGCCACAACAGTGAGAGGCCCGTGTACCACAAAAAAAAAAAAAAAAGGTCATTTAAAAATTAAGGTATTTAGTGAAACCAGTTATAAATGCTTTTAAAAGAGAAAACTTGGCACTAAGAACATTAGAGTTGAGATTTACCAATTAACTGACTGTAATAAAGTTTACTTTCTTGTATTTGTGGATAGTTCTTTTATGTATACGGGGTTTCAATTATGTCCACACTAATACTATTATTTATTATCATTAACAAGAGGAATAACAACAACATTAACACATATGCCAGGTACCATTCTAGCCATTTGTATCAATCATCTCATTTAATTCACGTAACAATTTTATAAATTAATTGTTATTAACCCCTCTTCCCCAACATTTTTGTCAGGTAAGAGAACCAAGGTTTTGGGATGTTAAAAACCTTCATAAATTGTAGAGTTAACCAGGAAGAAACAGGATGCAACCTAAGAATTCTGACTTGACATTCTAAGCATTCTGATAGTCTTGGCCTTTATCTACCGCACCATTTTTCTTAAACTAAGTATCAACCATATGATTCAAGGGATCTGGAAGACCCTTCGCCCACTGACTCTGCTTCTGCAATAGCTTTCCTGACTGTGCAATGTCACAGGGAATTATTTTGTTTTTTGCATTTCCTGGCAGTACTATGGTCTCAAATATCCATAATTTTGCCCAGTAAATTCCCTGCAAAGGGGACTGAGCCTTGAAAGAGGGATGCTGTCCCTCCCCACAAGACTTCCCATCTCCTGCTACAAATGTGGGTTTGCAGGTGTAGCTGGAAAGCCCATTGTGTTAAATGCTGGGATTAGAGAAAGGGTTTCCTTCGATAAAGATCCAAGCAGCTAGACGTTATTTAGAGTATCTTCCTGGGTCCTAGTATTTTGGAGTCAAGTCTGAGAATCTGTAAGCTGCTCAACTACCCAAACAATTGCATCCGATTCCAGAGATTTCTCAAACTCCCAAAGCACATCTGAGGAATCTCCTAGAGGTCCCCGGACACTTGTGTAAGAACCCTTCCTCTTATGACTACCCCACATGCAGCGTCAAAAAGATGCCCATCATTCCCAAAAATTGAAAGAGGGCAGTAAGCACAGGATCAGGCAAACAGAACTGGTATGAACCCGGCTCTGCCACCTATCAGCTCTACGACCTTGGACAAGTTCTCTACCAACTCCAATTTCCTCATTTCTAAAGTTGTTTCAAGCCTAGTCACTGAGTCACAGCTGTTGAAGGTTTAATTATATTATGTAGTTTAATGTTTAACACAGTAAATACTCAATACATGTTATGGATATGGTGAAGACAGGGTGATACAGAGGTTATTATCACTTTGACATGATAAACATTAATAAAACCAAGGAAAGGATAAGGAGTTGTTTCATTTCTGGGGACAGAAAGGTAGGATCTAGCTTAAATGAATAAAGTGGAAACTACTTGCCTTGGAATAAACAAAGGCCTTCATGACACCAAGAATTCATGAATACTGAAATTAGTTCTTTAAAGGAATCATTAGATCCTAATAATAAAGACTCACAATTTTGAAGAAGGTCCTTTCAGATCCATTATTTAATCCAATTCTCACAAAAATTTTCTGACAGTCATTATTATCACCTGCATTTTTCAGATAAGAAAACCTGAGTTAGAGAGAAGTGAGTTGTTTTATTTAAATGGGTGCTATTATTATGCAGCATAGACAGAATTTGAATCTTATTCATTGGTTTTTAAGGTCATGGTGGGGAGGGAGGGAGGGAGGGAGGGAGAACCACAGAAGACCACAGAAGAGATCAGAGGGTAAGCCTACCCAAGCTTTGAAGTCCACTTCTAGCCCTAATATGAGGTAAAAACAACTCAGTCCTTCATTTTAAATTGTAGGTACAAACTTGTATTTGAGGGAAACACAAAATCATCATCCAGTAGCTTCTTTCTCCCCTTGCAAATCATTTTCCTTTAACATGATGGTATTTTAGTTTTGTTTCCTTTTGTTTGCCTGTTGGAGGGGATGCAGATTTCCAAATAACTGAGTTTCTCATTCAGCAGCTTTCTCCTGGTTGAGGAGAGTTCTCTTAATTAAATGTAAACACATTTGGCAAATCAGTATAATAAGTGTCTAAAGGTCTCCCATAATGATGTGAGTTGTCATCCAGTCCCCATCAGTGTTTGCTTTGAATGCAAAGTGATTTCCTTGAAGACCAGGCCCTACACAAAGGATGAGCTTGAACACAATAATCTAACTAGCCCATTCTTGACAGAGACAACAGAGAATTACAAATACCAGCTTCCACTGAGGCACCAGGATATTCTGTAGATGCTTCAAAGCCAATTAGCTCTATGACTACTTCTGGATTAGAGCTACCTTGTCATAAGAAGAGAATCCATCCACTGTAAGTGACTCAAATAGAGAGGCCAAAGGATACCTATAGATGAGTTTACTTACTTTTTTTCTATTTTTTTTATTGAAGTATAGTTGATTTACAATGTGGTGCCAATCTCTGCTGTACAGCAAAGTGACTCAGTTATATACGTATAAACATTCTTTTTTATACTCTTTTCCATTATGGTTTATCTTAGGAGGTTGGGTATATTTCCCTGTGCTCTACAGTAGGACCTTGTTGTTTATCCATTCTAAATGTAATAGTTTGCATCTACCAATCCCCAAACTCCCAGCCCAACCCTCCCCTCCCCACCTCTCCCTTGGCAACCACAAGTCTAATCTCTATGTCTGTGAGTCTATTTCTGTTTTGTAGATAGGGTCATTTGTGCCATATTTGAGAGTCCACATGTAAGTGATATCACATGGTATTTGTCTTTCTCTTTCTGACTTACTTCACTTAGTATGATAATCTCGAGTTGCAACCATGTTACTGCAAATGGCATTATTTCATTCTTATTTATGGCTGAGTAGTATACCACTATGGGACCTAATCAAACTTATAAGATTTTGCACAGCAAAGGAAACCAAAAACAAAATGAAGACACCCTACAGAATGGGAGAATAAATTTGCAAATGATGCGATCGACAAGGACTTAAATCTCCAAAACATACAAAGAGCTCATACAACTGAACAACAAAAAAACAAACAACCCAATGAAAAATGGGCAGAAGCCCTTAATTGACATTTCTCCAAAGAAGACATAAAGATGGACAGTAGGCACATGAAAAGATGCTGAACATCACTAATTATCAAAGAAATGCAGATCAAAACTACAATGAGGTACCACCTCACACCAGTCAGAACGGCCATCATTAAAAGTCTACAAACAACATATGCTGGAGAGGGTGTGGAGAAAAGAGAACCCTCCTACAACACTGTTGGTGGGAATGTAAGTCGGTGCAGCCACTGTGGAGAACAGTATGGAGGTTCCTCAGAAAACTAAAAATAGACCTACCATATGACCCCACAATCCCTCTCCTGGGCATATATCCAGAAAAAACTATAATTCAAAAAGATACATGCACCTCTGTGTTCACGGCAGGACTATTTATAATAAGCAAGACATGGAAGCAACCTAAATGTCCATCAAGAGGTGAATGGATACAGAAGAGTTTACTTATTTTTTCATTTGCATTCTTATTGTAATTAACAGACATCATCCACACCAGCACTGCTCCATCTAGCTACAACATGTGGCAAGGCTGTGTCATCTTTCATTTCCTCATTACATGGGGGACTTTTGGCTTCAAAAAGGTGGTAATTTACCTTAATTTGAAAGCAGGACAGGAAGAGAGGGAATGTTTTGAACATTTCTTGTATTCCTAGTTCTGAAGGGACAGTCGGGCCAAAGACCAAATGTCCTCAGTGTGAACAGTCAGTTAATGAGTAAATGGTCTCCTTCCCAATTCTGAAACCTGTCAAACTATGGGCAATGTCAGTTTGGATTTAATTTGAAGCCACTGCCAACTACTGTATGTAACTTACTTAGTGTTTTCTGTCTCAAGAAAGGAACCATCTATGGATGAGCTTGAACTTTTTGTAGCGCATCTGCTAATTTAAAACCTTTTCATAAATAATATCAAAATTTCTAGTAAGAGGAAAATATATGCCAAATTTTTCAGGGCAGAGCAAACTCAGACAGGAGTCGGTAATTCCGAACTTTCTTATTTTAGGCCATGAGGCTACTTCGAGGCACAGGTGCAGTGACTGGGAATTGGTTAAGTAAAGAGAATGTGAGACAGTGCTTAGGGACCTTGAATTATACCAGATATTGAGAGAGATTTGCTAACATACTTATTTGAGTCTCTGTGAGTTAGTAAGATAACAGATATTATCTCTATTTGGGGTATATAATATCTTCTGCAGAAAAGTTAAAATTACAGGGTAGATCTCTAAAGCCAATAATAGCAATAACTAGTATTTCTATTAAGGCTTCTGCTGTTTTATATAAACGGTGCCATTTAATCTTTGTAACCACGCTACAGGGTAGGTGCAGACATCGTTTCCATCTGATTGATGGGAAACAGAAGCTCAAAGGGCCAAAGAAACTTGATGAGGGACACACAGCAGCTGTTAAATGGTAGAGCCAACAGTCCAGGGAAGGTCGCCTGCCCCAGTTAGGAGCCCTCTCATCCCTGGCCACACTGTCACTAAATCATCTGAGAAGTCTCGTTTAAGCTGGAGACCCAAGATGAAACACTTCTGTGCTGTATATTCAACCTATCCAGAGATAATAGTCACATTAGTTCTATCAAGTTGTCTGTCAAGATTTGTTATTCTTAATAAACAGACCCTCTTATATGCCCTGAGATATTCTGCATTGTTTGAAGTTATTTACATAGGTTTTAATGATCAGTAATATTTGTCAAATCTTTTGAGTCACCTCTTTTTTATCCTTATATTTTCTTCAGATCCTAACACATAGTAGGTGCTAAACAAAAGCCTGTTTAACTTAATTAATTAGAAATACTTCAAGTCAGTGAACGAAAATCAAAGTCCCTTTTGCCTTTTCAGGTGTAAAAAATATATATATACATATAGATGGGTATATGTAATGTTACATTTTTATAAATGATTTTTCTAGTTATGAAAATTAATTTGATAAGGATTTGCAAAATTCTCCTCTGAATATGATTTAGTGTGTCTTCTGTTATTATTGTTATATGAAACACTGAATAACAAAGTTATGAAGAAGGGTAGAAAGGATATAACAGCCACAAAGGCTATTACTATGGCAAAACAATAACTTCTCCTTTGACCTTCCTTGCACCCAGAGTAAAAATGCAAAGACAACTGGATGAGCAATCTCTTCAATCTGGAGGAAGGATGCACATCAACTCCTCAAGAAATGATATTAACAGGAATTTATCCAATGGACATTTATGCTGAGTGACACGACAGTTTCTTAGACTATGGTTCATACCAAATAGAGGTGTGCTCTTTAAACACTTTCTGGTGATCTAATTGGTGTTACTTTGAAGCTCAGGGTATATACTCAGCTTCAGTAAGAATTAATGATCCAATTAGTTTTCTGCCTGTTACTCTAGCTATCTAGAAATTATAAAGGCTACAACATACAGCAGACCAGTGGCTTCTAAATTCCTGGGGAACTCTTTCAAAATAAAGAACCAAGCCCTACTCCTCTGAAATTCAGATTTGTGGATATAATGGATTTGCAGGGCAGGGGAGAGTAGGAGGGTCCCCACGTATCTATTTCTTCTGATTATAGCATTTCATTTTTCCTTTGAGGAATCCTGCCTGCCTCTCCTGGATCTCAGTGGTGTGGTTTGAATGGAATTGACTCTCTACTCTTCATTACACGAGTGGGCACACGGCAGAGTTCTGGCCAGTTAGAGCCTTCCTCTCCACTGACCACACTGCCTGGCTGAGCAGTCAGAAAATGAGACTGAGTACTGAGCTCCTTGTTGCAGCTGTTAGGAAACAGACACCCTCTTTCTGCTAAGCATAGTGTGAACGTAAGAAGTAAGCCTGCTGCTGCCTGTACGCAGAGCCAGCAGGGTGCCAGCAAACATTCTAATGTCATTTTTGGTGCTTCTGGATTTTCCTACATCTGAAATAATCCTGGATTTTTACATTTAAATTGAATTTTGGATACTTGCTATTGCAAGAGTCATAACTAACAATGCCTCATCATCATTTTTTAAAAATCATACAAACAAACCTTTCCAGATGGGTTCATGATCAGCCAAGTTAGAAAACCACAGCATAAAATATTTTCAAGAAGCACATGTAATATCTCTTCAGATATCCAAATTAGCATATATTACTAATGAATATAAGTTCATTCATAAAATGCAATAAGTATTACTGAAAGGTTTGAGATGCTTTCAGAACTTTAAAGATGTCAGAATTGGATTATAAGATAAGATTTACTTATCAGACTCTTAACATGTTACATGAGCGCCATAAGTGACTGTGTCCAAGGATGTGGATTTCCTTTACTTGGGTGGAAGTGGAGTCAACCAATGCCTACTTGGCTAGATCTCCTGGAATACTCACCTCTACCTACGAGGAGAGTTTAGGCTTACAAAGAAGCTAGCCCTGAGAGAAACTACTGAGGAAGACTGTAAAGCCCATGGCCCTTCCTGGCAGTGAAAATGAAAACCCACATCTAGCATCCGCTGTTCTACCATGACGTGGAGACTTGGCAAAGGATGTGAACTGCCACCTGGACATCAAGGTCAACAGCCTGTTGGCTGCAGAACGTGGGCCTCCTGGTGTGTACAAGGTATACGATCACGGTGCTCACAGAGTCGAGCATGCAGCCGAAGTGCCATCTGTAGAGGAGACTGTGCCTGGGGAGGGCAAGCAGGAGTCCCTGGTGTTCACAACTCCTGGCAGCTGCCTGAAATCTAAGTCCTCTTGTATACTGATTTCTCTGTCCATTGTCTGATGTGTTTTTTAGAGGCATTTTTTTAAAAAAAATGGGCATCCAAACTCATTAAGTCCCTAATCCAACAACACAGTGCCGTTTGTAAATTAGAGCTTCCTCATTATTTTGAAACACTTGACATGGAAAAAATATGACTGGATTTTAAATCCATTCACATTATCACAATAAACTGAAAAGAAAGAGCTGTTACCATCTTTAAACCTAATTTGGTATAATTTTTAAATGGGTCTAAAATGAACTTAATTCTTTTCTTATCTACTTGTGTGAATGAAATTTCTTCTTAAAGATGCTTATCAAGAATATGAAGAGGTCATCATAAACATGTCTTGATCAGAAATTTCATGTAACCATTTCAAGTATTAATCTAGTTCTTAAAAATAGCTTTGTCTTCAAAGAAAAGTTCAAGTTTTTCATTACTAATAAGTTAAACAGATTTTAGTTAAAATTTTTACCCTTTCAGTATTGCACATCTGTCCTATTACTTCTATAATTCTACCCAAAGTTATATAATATAAAAAAAATAGTATTTTCACCACACCTCACTTGTTTCAAACCCTTCCAGTTAATCTTAGTACACTGCAAACATGTAATTCTTATTTTCATTTTTTACTATTTTAGACAGTCTCTAAGATGGCCCCCAATTAACCTCATGTCCTATCACTCATTCACTTATTCTCCCATTTTGTCACCTCCTTCATTGCCTACAGCTGCGTGTATAAGCATGGGGTACTGCATAAATGATGAAGTGGACTTCTAAGGCTGGATCATAAAACTCTATATGGCTTCTGCCTTGAGCCCTTTGGGATCACTTATTCTGGGGGAATCTGGCTACCATGATGTTAAGATGCTCAAGCTTCCCTCTGGAGCGGTGCAGCTAGCAAGGAATTGAAGCTTCTCTCCTACTTCTCTGCTAACTTGCCAGGCATGTGAATGTACGGTCTAATAAGTGAATCTTCCAATGCCTGCCAGGCCTTCAGCACGAGCTGACATCTTGACTAAAACCTCATAAGGGACCCTGAGTCAGTTAAACAGCTCTAATTATTCCTGATTCACAGAAACTATATGAAATAATAATAATAATAATACATGTTTATTGTTGCTTCTAGCTGCTACTTTTAAGGGGTAGATTGTTACACAGGAATAGATACATATACCACTGTATTACATCCTTATTGTAGTACTACATTACATTAATTACTGCTACAATAGCAATCATCCAGCACTTAACTAAAATTGCAAAATAAAACAAAAATGAAGCACCGGCTTAACAGAGACCTAGACTCAATCACTAGCTCAGTGACTCATTTCTACATATTAGTCTTAGAGTGAGAAAAATTCATATTGGTTTACCAGCAATATCTCAGATTTTATATAGTATGATTCTCTGAGGACCACCCAAAACAGATCACTGTACAGCACTGTAGTGCAAAGAAATGTCTGTCTACGCAGAACACTGTAACTCTTACTGCCCTTACCATTAGGCTAGGGACCATTCTTTTTTTTTCCCCCACATCTCTATACCTCCAAGTGGCTAGAGTGCTCGGGATAAAGTAGGTATTCAATAATAGCCTTTCATTTATGTATTTGAAATTCATTTAAGCATCTTACATGTGTATATTAGTGACTCTTTATGTTTGAACATCATACAATCTGTTAAATGGTGGATCACATAAAAGCTATGATTTAATGATTAACATTATCTACTAGGCACATTAGCTCTAATTTAATTATCAGAGCAAACCTATCATTATTCTATTTTTCAGATGGCAAAACTGAGTCTAACAAAGACTATGCAAACTTTCCCAAACACGAACCTGGAGAGTTGTGGAGTGAGATGAGAAATGAGGCAGGTATGTCAGATTCAGGGCCTGTGATTCTAATCCACAAGGTATTAGCCTTTCTTCAGAATTCTTAATGATTCAATGGTCCAGTCAAATTATCTGTCTTTTCATACTTCTAATTTTTTAAAAACTAAAACAATAGGTATGTAAGGGAGTCTCTCAAATTGTCTGGAATGTTTCCCATTAATTAAAAAGGAACATTGAGGCTATAACTTAAGATTATTTCCAACATTAATCAAAAACATATAAGATTAAAATGAATTAAATATCTCAAGTAAGTTACTGGTTTGGAGGACTCAATACACACTGCAGTACAAGTCTGTGCACTGAGTCCACATGCCGATGGGACTTTTACCCGCAAGTGGGGTACAATTCATGTTTAGTGCAGAGAAAAGTGTGAGGCAGGGCTATAAATGTGAAAACTAAAGTTTTAAAATAATTGTGTTTTTCATTCAAAGAGCTGGTCCAAAGACAAATTAATAAAAGAAACTTACATTGAGCACAACTTGTTCAAAAATAAGTTAATTTTAAAGCCCTTAATTCAGGTCTAAAAAGTGAAACCACTCTAGTACTCAATTTATCTGCAACTTATACTTTTTTCAGTTCAATTTAAAAGTTAGTTTTATTATATTTTAAACTCTGAAACAAGCTGTTCTTCATATATGGGAAGTGCCTATTTGCTGGTTTACAAATAGATATGTTTTTTCATTTGGTCTTAAAAGATCTACAAATAAATTCATAATTAACTAGCTTATCTATAAATTACACATAGATAAAATTAACATGTATGTCCCTCCCTCAAACTACACCATATTCACAGGTACACACATACAGCTTTTATAAAGATTTGCGTGACTACAAAATCTCCAATAGTTTTTTATGTGTATTATTATATTTTTTAACTTAATTGAGTTATGTTGAAGGCTAGGGTATCCGTTACCACCATCACTTGATTAGAACTTTCTGAAAAGGCCATTACTGCACTGAGCATTGCATAACTGGTAATATAATGGGGAATACTACATTATTCCCCATTGTTGGTTCTCTTTTTCTTCCCCATTGACATATGCCTTGAAGGACCCCCGTAGTCAGTGTACACATCCCTGCCTGTTAGGCTCCATCATGTGACCTGCTCTGGCCAATGAAATGTGAGCAGAGGTGTCACAGACCACGTTCAAGCAAAAGTCTGGCTTTGTCCCCTGCTTTTCCCACTCCACGAAAACTGCCATGCGAAGTAGTGGCCACTATGTAAGCCTGAGTCCCAAACAAAGAGAGATGTGGAAATATGTCAGTCTATAGCTGCTGGCCTATTTAGAATACACTTGTGGTTGTAAGCCACCAAGATTTGAGGACTGTTCATTAAAGCAGTTGACTGCAATAATCACCTTCCAATAGGACTATTATGCAACATAAAGGAGGTAATATCTTTGAAGGACAAGAGACAGGACCACGTACTGAATGCAAGAACAAACTATCCCATTTATTTCAGACAATACTATGTGAGGTATGAATTTGTATTTGTTATACGTATAAGGAAACTGAGGTTCAGAGAAACTAAGTCGCTCCAAACCACAGCGCAAACTAGTGGTACAGATGGAAATCAAATGGAGTTCTAATGAATTCTACTTCTAGCCCATCCTTTTCCTATTATACTTAGGAACTTTGAAATGTGCTTTGTAAAATGTCAAATCCCATATCATTATTTTTGTAGCTATATTCATGTTGATGAAAAATTATTAGGAAAAACTAACGTAAGAGAGATCTTCAAAAATATTATGTAAGCCACTCTACTATGCTCATATAGTGCATAATGAAATTAATGCAGTTTATTATTCAAAGTGCATATTATGTTCTGAAGTTTAATTTGAAAATGAAATTAATACATCCTTTTTTCAAAAAAACATAATCATATTCACTTAAGCTACTAAGATGTTAAGCCAAAGTTTCTATTAAAAGGAGATAAAATAAATTATCCCTGTAGAAAAGCAACCTCATTCATGGCACCAGACCAAGAAAATATTAATTGTCCAATATAGCTAATAAAACTAGGTTAAATAAAAAAGAGACAGAGAATAAAACAGCTATGGAATAATGAATTAACTATGTGCATATTAAAATTTTTACTCTTACAGTGAGAAAAGATAATTAAAAACAGGATTCTAAAATTACTGACGTATCTGCTTTTGTGTTTTAATCACAACTTGTTACTCTGTTGAAGGTATATGTATATTTTTTTATTCTGAAGCCATTTCATGTGGCTTTAGACTATTTATAGGCCAGGGAATCAAGTGGACAATTTTCCTTCCTACCTGCCTCTGTGTGTACCTCTTCCCTGGGTCTGTTTGCCATGGATTTTGATTGTGGTGAATAAGAACCTCTCAGCTCCCATAAGGAATCCTTGGCTCAGACTTCTGAAGCAGGAAATCAGCCACATAAATGAGAGACAGGAGGTAAGACATAAAGCCTGAAGGGAAGGAAGATACCCTTTGCCTTTGTGACAGAAAATGTGAGGAATGTAACAAATTTGACTGAGATGACTTTCACTATTAAAGGAAGGAGAAAATTTGGTGCATTTTTCTCACCAAAGAGATATCCAATAGTTGTGAGGTTGACCAAGAGAAGCACTTTTTTAGAAAATAAGGGAGTTTAGGAGCCAATTCACAAATGAAACATTGCCCAGAGAGCCACTGACCAGTTTATAGAAAGCTGAAGTTTACTGACATAACAGTCATGCTTTATAAATCACTCTTAAAACCAGACTGTGCATTTATTATGTAATATTTCAGAAATGATTTCCCTCACTTTAGTTCATTAAATAATTCATTAAAAATTGTTTTACTGAAGGATAACATATGTGCAGAAAGGGACATATGTTGCAAATATGCAGCTAGATGCATTTTTACAAAGAGAGCACAACTATACAACTGGCAGTGAACTTGAGAAGTAGAAAGTTACTAGTGTCCTAGAAGCCTATTTTTGGTTCTTTCTAGACCTGAAAAATTATCATTTGAACTCAAATTTCATTTGTATTAGGGTTTAAATGATATGGAAGAAGTGAGGAAATCTCTCCCCATGGACCCTTGGTTAGACATAATATGTTCCCTAGGTGCTATTCTCTGGCCTTCACTGTAGCCTCTCACAGTGACTTTCTTTTGGTGTACTCTTTTATGTGCTTTATTTTGATGAAAATTTCTAAATGCTTGCACCATTTTTTAAAAAAATAACTGTTCTATGCAATTTTTATTTCCCTATTTCTTTGATTCCTGATATGACTCAGTCAGATTAAGTAAAGATCTGAACCCAAATCAATTTCACGTGATCCCTTTTTAACAAATATTCTAATAGAGAAACGCAAATTGCCACTGTATCTCTTCAGACCTCAACATTCCTCTGGTATGTATCAGACAGTATAGACTAGGTCATGCTGCTATAACAAAATCAATAACTCATGGTTTAAAGTACGTATTATTAAAATACGGCCTGCAGGCTGGATCTGGCTGCTGCCTGCTTTGATAAATAAAGTTTTATTGAAACAGAGCCATGCTCATTTTTTTTTCTTATTGCCCATGACTGCTTTTGTACTACAATGGCAGAGTTGCATAGTTGTAGCAGAGGCTGTATGACCCATGAAGTCAAAACTATTTACTATCCTGTCTTCTTCAGGGAAAGTTTGGTGACCTCTGCTCACAGAAACAAAGTTTTGTTTTTTTCTTTTTGTTTTTTTTTGTTTTTATCACAATGTTTCATGAAGAACATAGACTGACTGACAGAAACTATGCTCAATGAGGATTCCAGGATGAGAGAATCTCTATCCTTTTAAGATGCCAACATGGATTAACCAAAGGGGAAAAGAGCATGGGAAAGTGTACACCAAGTCTTAAATGCATCTCTTTTACTTACTTTTCATTAGACAAAGCAAGTTATGTAACACTGACTGAGGTCAAGATGGTGGGAACTATAACCTGAGTGCTCTGGGTGGGGAGAACCAGAAATAGTAACTGTACATCCTTAAAGAAAATCTCCTTCTAAACAAATAAATACAAAACTCAGCCATCCAGACACATAATTTCACTATAAAAGACCTCAGAAAAATACTATAAGGTATTTTTTAAACAACTACCATATGTATCAGGGGCTATGATATTTAAAAAGATATTTTATGTTACTATCACTGGCCACGGTCCACAAAAATAAAAATCATACTCAGCAAGAAGTTGTCTTTAAAAAAAACTGTGATGTTTTAAAGAAAAAAATTATATGTCCAGGATAAATGTTCTACTAGTGTCCTTTAAAAAGTTTCCTTTACGATTTTCAACAGAAAAAAAAAAGAACTTTAGCTTTTTATTTCAAGTACTGGGATATTATGGCAATTTAATTACTCATTGGGTGAATTTAAGGAAGTAGTGTCTCCATCCTTTGGACTCTTAGTATATCGTTAACAAATTTTATTTAGGATGACAAACACTGTTCTATTTACACAGAAGCAGGTAGAAAACATGAGAATAAGAAAATTGCTTGGGCTTCCCTGGTGGCGCAGTAGTTGAGAGTCTGCCTACCGATGCAGGGCACACGGGTTCGTGCCCCGGTCTGGGAAGATCCCACATATTGTGGAGCGGCTGGGCCCGTGAGCCGTGGCCGCTGAACCTGAGCGTCCGGAGCCTGCGCTCCGCAACGGGAGAGGCCACAACAGTGAGAGGCCCGCGTATCGCAAAAAAAAAAAAAAAAAAGAAAATTGCTTCCCCTATCCCTGTAAACATGCTCATGTCTCCTTTACCAGAAAAACAAAATCACATTCCTCCCCTATCACATCCCTGCATTTGGTCTCCGTTCACGCTGCTCCTTGACCATCAAGGTCTCTGGAAGAGTAATTTACGTAACTACCCAGCCCAACAGTCTTTTCCCAGTCAGAGAAAATAAAATATTACTCGGAAATATTTTACCTTGAAAATGCCTCTTTTCATGGACTCCAATGGCCCAATGTTTTCCCCCTTTCCTCTTCTACCTCAAAATAATTCTTTCTACATATCGTATTAAAATCTCTTTACATGATCACATTTACTAAGATGTCACTCACCAAATTTCCACTAATAATGTTATTTTCTATTCTTGACTACCTAGTCATTCTTCAGCAGCTACCACTGCTATGCGACTGACTCCCAAATCTACAACTTCAAGCCTCAACCCATTTCCAAATTATCACCTCCCAACAAGTAACAGGAAATGAATTCATTGCTTCCTCCCTCAATCTTCCTGCTTGCTGACTTTCTTCCTTGTGTCAGGGTATAACACAGATCACCAGCTTCAAAGCCTTTAGTCCTACATCTCCTTCTCTATCTAATCCATCACTAAACCCTGTCAGCTCAAGAACCATAATTTCCTGTTTTGTCCCCACTGCCAACATCTTTTTCAGACCAACATAATTGCTAACCTTGAACACTACAATATGCTCCTGGCTGGTTTCTCCACATACATTGCCTACACCACCAAGCTGTCCTTTGTGACACTAGATTACTTGTTCCAACATGCTATTCTTTTTAAGTCAAAAGCATTTGACTACCAACCACAGTACAAACCATCCAGCTAGGCATCTAAGGCTTCCCTCCATCTCCTTTCAAGACCACTGACCTGACACATGCCACATATTTTAGGACCCGTATTAGCCATAAAGTGGCCAATCTTTATTAATGTCTCTTATTTTATACATCCTTGCCTCTTCTCAATCTGTTCACACCCCTGGGAATGCCCTCCCCTGATATTAACCATGTCATTAAGCTCCAAGGCTTGTATCATTATGTGACCTGCTCCTTTTTGATACCCCACCAAGGCTCTCTGTCTGCTTCCTCATCCTTAGATCTCTCTTCTATCTTTCCCTGTTCTGATCTGTGTTCCAGGACGCTGACCTCATTACCCAGCCTCTCACATCGGCTGAGTGTGAGTTGCCTTTGGCCAATGGGGTGGAGCAGCAACTCTCTGGGAAGAAAGAGAGCTGGAGGTATTTCTTCCTGACTCTCTCCTTGTTTGAGGCCATGTTCTCTGGCGGTGGCTGCTTTTCCTGATGACTCCAGCTCCTGTGGAGGAGGTCTCCTCCACGCCTCCACCCCTTACCTGGCTTCAGAGAACTGTTTCCTCTCCTGGCCCCTTTAGGGCTGATAGCTTCCTGTGATTGCTACTTCTGCACCTTCGACATCCCTTGTTAGTTCCGTTGAACCTATTCAGACCTCTAAAAATAGTTCCTTCATTAAAGTTTTTTGAATTATCTGAATTGGATTCTGTTCCCTGTTGGCAGCCTTACTGATATGAAGCACCGACATAACCCACTTATGAGCCCCCAAAGGCAATTTCTTCCTGCTTTGGTGACGTCTGGCCAGTTCTGCGTTGCATTGCACTTATTTGTATATGTGAAGCATCTCTACCATTTGACTGTAGGTGGTTTCAGGTTAAATACTTATCTTTGCAAACTCCAAATAATCAATGGACTATCTGGCATGTATGGAGACTCAATAAATACTTGTTTAATTGAGTTTACTGAATAGTAGTAAATTATGTAAAAGAACACACAGCATAATGGACAAGGCAGGGAAGGAAGATTAAGACCAATTTTTTTTAAACAAATGCTCATTTTCAAAACTATCATGCATCTCAATTTGTAGCTACGCCCCTAATCTCCCACTACTTCTGTCTTTCCACTTCTGCCTTTGTTTAGGCGACAGTACCTCCATTCCACTTTCCTGTTTCCACCTCTCTGAACCCTCTTTCAGTTTCCCCTTAAATGGAAAAATTAAGGAAACAAAATATTTATTAATATGTCTATGTCCCACACTAGTAACTTTAAAACAGGGATAATAGTAGTAACTTTTAAATGTCTTGGATGCCTGCTATTTGGGAGAAAAATGAGCAAAAAAAAAGTTTCTTCTTTATTCTAGGTAATTCTTAATTACAATCTCTCATTCCAGAATTAATAAACCTTAAAAAATAAAATGATCCCCATTTTTGGACCCTCCTGAAAGAGTCCATGAAATTGTGCCATTAGATTTCTTTGCTCGCTTGCTTTTTAAATTTTCTTCTCATGAAACTTTTAAATATCAAGAAAGCAATGGACTAAAACATATGGCTAGAGAACCAGCATCGTTCAGAGATTTTGGCAAAATAACCATCAAATCCAGAATCCCACCACCTGCCTTCAGTTTTCAAGGAATTCAAAATAAAAGAGGAAGTTGGGAGCTTCCCTGGTGACGCAGTGGTTGGGAGTCCGCCTGCTGATGCAGGGGACACGGGTTCATGCCCCGGTCCGGGAAGATCCCACATGCCGCGCCGTGAGCCATGGCCGCTGAGCCTGCGCATCCGGAGCCTGTGCTCCGCAACGGGAGAGGCCACAACAGTGAGAGGCCCGCGTTCCGCAAATAAAAAAAGAGGAAGTTGGGAAGGGCTGCCTGTATCTAGCTACCAAGAAGTCCAAGGGATGCCCCCTGCTAGCATAAACGATTAACGGTTCTGTTAGATACAGCCTTTTAGGAACGAAGGAATATAGGTAATCAGAGAGGAAATGGAGCGTCAGCTGGCACCGTGTGCTCTTGGACGTCACAGAAAAAGAGCAACTTAGGCATGAGAATCTCTGAAGATAAATGGAAGCAACTGCTATCCACATTTCTGCATGTCTCGTCAGTGTTCCAGGATAAGACTCATTAACACTTATGAGTCTTCCTCTTTCATTCTGAAAACTATATTTCTGGTCATGAATTCCAAGATAACATTAGCTCTTCTCGCAGCTCTGTTACACTGATGATTCATACTGAGTGAATGATCAAATAAGACCCTGGCGTCCTTCTAACCAATGACACTCCTCAAGTCATATGAGCTACCGACTTTTGAACACAAAGTATGGAAATTTTCCTCATCCACACTCACTCCTAGTTTCTTAGGTGTGGTCAATTCCCCTTACGACCGTTTGGATATCTTCTATATTTGTCATCATGATTGTTAACAGTGGTATGATGCAGAATAAGAATGTGGAAAAAGGAAGAGAGGTGCTGACAGGAGGAAGGAAGTCTGAGATAAGCATAGGTTTTACACTCATTTATCGTAGCCAGAACACAGCAGTTAAAAGTACAGAATACAATACTGGGTCCTTCCCCTAACCAGCTATGTCACCACAGGCAATTCGCCTCACGCTAATGGCTCTGAGTTTCCTCTGCGAGCACAGTAGCCTTTTAAAAATTCCATATGTTGTGGACGTACTATTCTATGTTAATCTAAGTACTGTTAAAAGCACGAGCAGACGAGGTAAAGTATATAAAGTGCATGAAATGATAAAAGTATATTATTTCTTCTGGACCAAAGAATAAGCTTCCAAACTGCTTTTGAAACAAATAAACACCTTCAAATGGTATTTCCAAATGTGTATTCCACTGACTGTTACTTCTAAAAGCTTTGTGTAAAAGGGTTATCTTTGGGCTTCCCTGGTGGCGCAGTGGTTGAGAGTCCGCCTGCCGATGCAGGGGACACGGGTTTGTGACCCAGTCCAGGAAGATCCCACATGCCACGGAGCGGCTGGGCCCATGAGCCATGGCCGCTGAGCCTGCGTGTCCAGAGCCTGTGCTCCGCAACGGGAGAGGCCACAACAGTGAGAGGCCCGCGTACCACAAAAAAAAAAAAAAAAAGGGGTTATCTTGTGAATTTACTTTGAGAAATGTGGTACATTCTACCCCAGCCCACGCCCACTTAAGAGAGCTTCAGAGTATGTCTGCATTCTGAAGGATTTAAGAAACCCCTTCCTAAAGAAAGTGGATTTTGGTTAAACTACCATTAAAGAAATGATAAGAATTCTCCAGATATACGCCCAGGACTGGGATTGCTGGATCATACGGTAGCTCTATTTTTACTTTTTAAACGAATCTCCATACTATTCTCCATAGTGGCTGCCCCAATTTCCATTCTCACCAACAGTGCAGGAAGGTTCCCTTTTCTCCACACCCTCTCTAACATTTATTGTTTGTAGATTTTTTGGTGATGGCCATTTTGACCGATGTGAGGCGATACCTCACTGTGGTTTTGACTTGCATTTCTCTAATAATTGGCGACGGTTATCAAAAGAGAAAAGTGGGTAGGAGGGATAAATTAGGAGGTTGGGATTAACATATACACACTACTATATATAAAATAGATAATCGATAAGGGCCTACTGTATAGTACAGGGAACTCTAATATTCTGAAACAAGCTATATGCGAAAATAATCAGAAAAAGAATAGATACATGTGTATGTATAACTGGATCATTTTGCTGTGCAACTGAAACTAACAAAACATTGTAAAATATACTACGATATAAATATAAATATAAACATACTACGATATAAAATAGTTTTTCTTTAAATGACAGGAAATCAGGAGCTTTATTTGGCAATAACATGTATTAATATCTCAAGGATCAACTGGAGTTTTTGGGAAACACTGCCTTAGGAACATTTATTTACATGGCCTAACAACAATCCTACCTTTGGTGTGTGTGGGGTGAAGACATTGCCAAATTCCTTGATAATTTGCAATTAAAAAGACATAAAATGTAACTAATTTGAACTTAGAGTCCAAATGGAAAATTCGGCACAGTAGGAGAATGTGCTGTTTGGAAGATGGGCAAACGAAAATTGTAAGACGTCAGTCTCTGGCATGGTTAAGCGAAACGGGAAAAAAATGATATAAAACATTATAAAGTTGTAGTATGGAAAAAAAGAGAAAATACAGTAGGTATATTTTACACTGTATACCTGAGCTAGAGCTGAAAAGTGCTGATTCTTTACGTTTTTAGAGTTAATAATTACAAATAACAGACAGGGTGAAGATGGCAGAAGAGTAAGACGCGGAGATCACCTTTCTCCCCACAGATACACCAGAAATACATCTACACGTGGAACAACTCCTACAGAACACCTACTGAATGCTGGCAGAAGACCTCAGACCTCCCAAAAGGCAAGAAACTCCCCACGTACCTGGGTAGGGCAAAAGAAAAAAGAATAAACAGAGACAAAAGAACAGGGACGGGACCTGCACCAGTGGGAGGGAACTGTGAAGGAGGAAAGGTTTCAACACACTAGGAAGCCCCTTCGCGCGCGGAGACTGCGGGGGGCAGAGGGGGGAAGCTTCAGAGCCATGGAGGAGAGCACAGCAACAGGCGTGCGGAGGGCAAAGCAGAGAGATTCCCGCACAGAGGATCGGTGCCAACCAGCACTCACCAGCCCGAGAGGCTTGTCTGCTCCCCCACAGGGGCGGACGGGTCTGGGAGCTGAGGCTCGGGCGCTCCGGGAGAGGACTGGGGTTGGCGGGGTGAACACAGCCTGAAGGGGTGAGTGCACCACGGCTACCCGGGAGGGAGTCGGGGAAAAGTCTGGACCTGCCGAGGAGGCAAGAGACTTTTTCTTCCCTCTTTGTTTCCTGGTGCGTGAGGATAGGGGATTAAGAGCGCTGCTTAAAGGAGCTCCAGAGACGGGCGCGAGCCGCGGCTAAAAGCGCAGACCCCAGAGACGGGCATGAGACGCTAAGGCTGCTGCTGCCACCACCAAAAAACCTGTGTGTGAGCACAGGTCACTATCCACACCCCCTTCCGGGGAGCCTGTACAGCCCGCCACTGCCAGGGTCCCGAGATTCTGGGACAACTTCCCCTGGAGAACGCACGGCGCGCCTCAGGCTGGTGCAACGTCATGCCGGCCTCTGCTGCCGCACGCTCACCCCGCACTCCGTACCCCTCCCTCCCCACGGCCTGAGTGAGCCAGAGCCCCCGAATCAGCATCAGTGGCTACTTTAACCCCGTCCTGTCTGAGCAAAGAAAAGATGCCCTCCAGCAACCTACATGCAGAGGCGGGGCCAAATCCAAAGCTGAGCCCCCGGGAGCTGGGCGAACAAAGAAGAGAAAGGGAAATCTCTCCCAGCAGCCTCAGGAGCAGCGGATTAAAGCTCCACAATCAACTTGATGTACCCTGCATCTGTGGAATACATGAATAGACAACGAGTCATCCCAAATTGAGGAGGTGGACTTTGAGAACAAGATTTATTATTTTTTCCTCTTTTTGTGATCTGAGCCATGTGGATAAAAGGCTCTTTGGTGCTGCAGCCAGGAGTCAGTGCTGTGCCTCTGAGGTGGGAGAGCCAACTTCAGGACACTGGTCCACAAGAGACCTCCCAGCTCCACACAATATCAAACGGCAAAAATCTCCCAGAGATCTCCATCTCAACACCAACACCCAGCTTCACTCAATGACCAGCAAGCTACAGTGCTGGACACCATATGCCTGCCAAACAACTAGCAAGACAGAAACACAACCCCACACGTTAGCAGAGAGGATGCCTAAAATCATAATAAGGCCACAGACACCCCAAAACACACCACCAGACGTGGACCTGCCCACCAAAAAGACAAGATCCAGCTTCATCCACCAGAACACAGGCACTAGTCCCCTCCACCAGGAAGCCTACACAACCCACTGAACAAACTTTAGCCACTGGAGACAAACATCAAAAACAATGGGAACTACGAACCTGCAGCCTGCAAAAAGGAGACCCCAAACACAGTAAGATAAGCAAAATGAGAAGTCAGAAAAACACACAGCAGATGAAGGAGCAAGGTAAAAACACACCAGATGTAACAAATGAAGAGGAAATACACAGTCTACCTGAAAAAGAATTCAGAATAATGATAGTAAAGATGATCCACAATCTTGGACACAGAACACAGAAAATGCAAGAAACATTTAACAAGGACCTAGGAGAAGTAAAGATAAAACAAGCAACTATGAACAATACAATAAATGAAATTAAAAATACTCTAGAAGGGATCAATAGCAGAATAACTGAGGCAGAAGAACGGATTAGTGACCTGGAAGATAAAATAGTGGAAATTACTACTGCAGAGCAGAATAAAGAAAAAAGAATGAAAAGAACTGAGGACAGTCTCAGAGACCTCTGGGACAACATTAAACGCACCAACATTCAAATTATAGTGGTCCCAGAAGAAGAAGAGAAAAAGAAAGGGACTGAGGAAATATTTGAAGAGATTATAATTGAACTTCCCTAATATGGGAAAGGAAATAGTTAATCGAGTCCAGGAAGCACAGAGAGTCCCATACAGGATAAATCCAAGGAGAAACACGCCAAGACACATATTAATGAAACTGTCAAAAATTAAATACAAAGAAAACATATTAAAAGCACCAAGGGAAAAACAACAAATAAGACACAAGGGAATTCCCAAAAGGTTAACAGCTGATCTTTCAGCAGAAATTCTGCAAGCCAGAAGGGAGTGGCAGGACATATTTAAAGTGATGAAGGAGAAAATCCTATAACCAAGATTACTCTACCCAGCAAGGATCTCACTCAGATTTGATGGAGAAATTAAAACCTTTACAGACAAGCAAAAGCTGAGAGAGTTCAGCACCACCAAACCAGCTTTACAACAAGTGCTAAAGGAACTTCTCTAGGCAAGAAACACAAGAGAAGGAAGAGACCTACAATAACGAACCCAAAACAATTTAGAAAATGGTAATAGGAACATACATATCGATAATTACCTTAAATGTAAATGGATTAAATGCTCCCACCAAAAGACACAGACTAGATGAATGGATACAAAAACCAGACCCATATATATGCTGTCTACAAGAGACCCACTTCAGACCTAGGTACACATACAGACTTAAAGTGAAGGGATGGAAAAAGATATTCCACACAAATGGAAATGAGAAGAAAGCTGGAGTAGCAATTCTCGTATCAGACAAAATGGACTTAAAAATAAAGACTAGTAGAAAAGACAAAGAAGGACACTACATAATGATCAAGGGATCGATCCAAGAAGAAGATATAACAATTGTAAATATTTATGTACCCAACATAGGAGCAACTCAATACATAAGGCAAATACTAGCAGCCATAAAAGTGGAAATCGACAGTAACACATTCATAGAAGGGGACTTTAACACCCCACTTTCACCAATGGACAGGTCATCCAAAATGAAAATAAATAAGGAAACACGAGCTTTAAATGATAAATTAAAGAAGATGGGCTTAATTGATATTTATAGGACATTCCATCCAAAAACAACAGAATACACATTTTTCTTAAGTGCTCATAGAACATTCTCCAGGATAGATCATATCTTGGGTCACAAATCAAGCCCTGGTAAATTTAAGAAAATTGAAATTGTATCAAATATCTTTTCCAACCACAACACTATGAGACTAGATATCAATTACAGGAAAAGATCTGTACAAAATACAAACACATGGAGGCTAAACAATACACGACTTAATAACGAAGTGATCACTGAAGAAATCAAAGACAAAATCAAAAAATATCCAGAAACAAATGACAATGGAGACACGATGACCCAAAACCTATGGGATGCAGCAAAAGCAGTTCTAAGAGGGAAGTTTATAACAATACAATCCTACCTTAAGAAACAGGAAACATCTCGAATAAACAACCTAACCTTGCACCTAAAGCAATTAGAGAAAGAAGAACAAAAAAATCCCCAAAGTTAGCAGAAGGAAAGAAATCATAAAGATCAGATCAGAAGTAAATGAAAAAGAAATGAAGGAAACGATAGCAAAGATCAATAAAACTAAAAGCTGTTCTTTGAGAAGATAAACAAAATAGATAAACCATTAGCCAGGCTCATCAAGAAAAAAAGGGAGAAGACTCAAATCAATAGAATTAGAAATGAAAAAGGAGAAGTAACAACTGACACTGGAGAAATACAAAAGATCACGAGCGATTACAAGAAGCAACTCTATGCCACTAAAATGAACAACCTGGAAGAAATGGACACATTCTTAGAAATGCACAACCTGCCAAGACTGAATCAGGAAGAAACAGAAAATATGAACAGACCAATCACAAGCACTGAAATTGAAAGTGCGATTAAAAATCTTCCAACAAACAAAAGCCCAGGACGAGACGGCATCACAGGCGAATTCTATCAAACATTTTGAGAAGAGCTATCACCTATCCTGCTCAAATTCTTCCAAAATATAGCAGAGGGAGGAACACTCCCAAACTCATTCTATGAGGCCACCATCACCCTGATACCAAAACCAGACAAGGATGTCACAAAAAAGAAAACTACAGGCCAATATCACTGATGAACACAGATGCAAAAATCCTCAATAAAAAACTAGCAAACAGAATCCAACAGCACATTAAAAGGATCATACACCATGATCAAGTGGGGTTTATTCCAGGAATGCAAGGATTCTTCAATATACGCAAATCAATCAACATGCTACACATATTAACAAACTGAAGGAGAAAAACCATATGATCATCTCAATAGATGCAGAGAAAACTTTCAACAAAATTCAACACCCATTTATGATAAAAACCCTCCAGAAAGTAGGCATAGAGGGAACTTTCCTCAACATAATAAAGGCCATATATGACAAACCAACAGCCAACATCATCCTCAATGGTGAAAAACTGATTTCCACTAAGATCAGGAAAAAGACAACGTTGCCCACTCTCATGACTCTTAGTCAACTTAGTTTTGGAATTTTTAGCCACAGCAATCAGAGAAGAAAAGGAAATAAAAGGAATCCAAATCAGAAAAGAAGAAGTAAAGCTGTCACTGTTTGCAGATGACATGATACTATACATAGAGAATCCTAAAGATGCCACCAGAAAACTACTAGAGCTAATCAATGAATTTGGTAAAGTAGCAGGATACAAAATTAATGCACAGGAATCTCTGGCATTCCTATACACTAATGATGAAAAATCTGAAAGTGAAATTAAGAAAACACTCCCATATACCATTGCAACAAACAGAATAAAATATCTAGGAATAAACCTACCTAAGGAGACAAAAGACCTGTATGCATAAAATTATAAGACACTGATGAAAGAAATTAAACATGATACAAATACATGGAGAGATATACCATGTTCTTGGATTGGAAGAATCAACATTGTGAAAATGACTCTACTACCCAAAGCAATCTACAGATTCAATGCAATCCCTATCAAACTACCACTGACATTTTTCACAGAACTAGAATAAAAAATTTCACAATTTGTATGGAAACACAAAAGACCCCAAATAGCCAAAGCAATCTTGAGAACGAGATACAGAGCTGGAGGAATCAGGCTCCCTGACTTCAGACTATACTATAAAGCTACAGTAATCAAGACAGTATGATACTGGCACAAAAACAGAAATATAGATCAACAGAACACGATACAAAGCCCAGAGATAAACCCACACACTTATGGTCACCGTACTGTTGATAAAGGAGGGAGGAATGTACAGTGGAGAAAGGGCAGTCTCTTCAATAAGTGGTGCTGGGACAACTGGACAGGTACATGTAAAAGTATGAGATTAGATCACTCCCTAACACCATATACAAAAATAAGCTCAAAATGGATTAAAGACCTAAATGTAAGGCCAGAAACTATCAAGCTCTTAGAGGAAAACATAGGCAGAACACGCTATGACATAAATCACAAGATCCTTTTTGACCCACCTCCTAGAGAAACGGAAATTAAAACAAAAATAAACAAATGGGACCTAATGAAACTTCAAAACTTTTGCACAGCAAAGGAAACCATAAACAAGACCAAAAGACAACCCTCAGAATGGGAGTAAATATTTGCAAATGAAGCAACTGACAAAGGATTAATCTCCAAAATTTACAAGCAGCTCATGCAGCTCAATAACAAAAATACAAACAACCCAATCCAAAAATGGGCAGAAGACCTAAACAGACTTCTCCAAAGAAGATATACAGATTGCCAACAAACACATGAAAGAATGCTCTACATCATTAATCATTAGAGAAATGCAAATCAAAACTACAATGAGATATCATCTCACACCGGTCATAATGGCCATCATCAAAATATCTACAAAGAAAAAATGCTGGAGAGGGTGTGGAGAGATGGGAACACTCTTGCACTCTGGTGGGAATGTGAATTGGTACAGCCACTATGGAGAACAGTATGGAGGTTCCTTAAAAAACTAAAAATAGAACTACCATATGACCCAGCAACCCCACTACTGGGCATATACCCTAAGAAAACCATAATTCAAAAAGAGTCATGTACCACAATGTTCACTGCAGCTCTATTTACAATAGCCAGGACATGGAAGCAACCTAAGTGTCCATCATCGGATGAATGGTTAAAGAAGATGTGGCACATATATACAATGGAATATTACTCAGCCATAAAAAGAAACGAAATTGTTTTATTTGAAGTGAGGTGGATGGACCTAGAGTCTGTCATACAGAGTGAAATAAGTCAGATAGAGAAAGACAAATACCGTATGGTAACACATATATACGGAATTTAAGAAAAAAAATGTCATGAAAAGCCTAGGGGTAAGACAGGAATAAAGACACAGACCTACTAGAGAACGGACTTGAGGATATGGGGAGGGGGAAGGGTAAGCTGTGACAAAGCGAGAGAGAGACATAAACATATATACACTACCAAACGTAAGGTAGATAGCTAGTGGGAAGCAGCCGCATAGCACAGGGAGATCAGCTCAGTGCTTTGTGACAGCCTGGAGGGGTGGGATAGGGTGGATGGGAGGGAGGGAGATGCAAAAGAGAAGAGATATGGGAACATATGTATATGTATAAGTGATTCACTTTGTTATAAAGCAGAAACTAACACTCCATTGTAAAGAATTATACTCCAATAAAGTTGTAAAAAAAAATACACAGATTTTTCTATGTCAATCATTCCTTAATAAAGAGGTTTTATAAACTAAAAAAAAAATAATAATAATTACAAGGATAACATTAAGACCTGTCATTAGGAGACTCAGTCAGTAGGAAAATAAACATAGTGCTTTAAGAAAGATAATACCCTCAGTGATTGAACAGAATTCTTGGAGAACACTGGGTCCATCTGGTGCCTGCTGGAACTCCTGATGGCCACCCCATAGGCCCAGCTGTTAATTCCTAAAAGAGTGGTCCATGTTGACCTATGAAAGCTGGAATTACTGCAGCTCCCCTAAGTGCCAGACTTATTCTCAGGGCCAATTCATGCAGGGAAGGACTCTAAGGCTATGGGCCTTTAAGGATACATTGTTCTTCTGAAAGGGAGCAACAGTATCAAGGAGATGATCTCCACCTTCATCATCACCAACCTGGCCCAGACCACTGTCAGGTCTTCCCTGCACCATGTCCATAGCCATCTTCCAGTCTCTCTGCTTCCAGAAATCTTCCTGTATTGGGCCCTAATACTCCACTCTTCATATAGCAGCCAATGTCATATTTTAAATATGGTAATCTGATCATGCCACTTCCCCATCAACATCTCTCTACCGGCCTCCCACTGAACTTAGGAAATAGTGGTTACAACTAACTAGCAAGATCTAGCCTGGACTAGCTCTCAAACTTTACCTCGATGTACTTCCACTCCTCTCCTCTCCGCTCCTTGAACACCTGAAGCTCACTCAAGTTTCAGCTCAATTGGCTCGTTCTTAGAGAAGTCTTCCCTGCTCACCTTGTTTAATGTAGTGTCAGCTACTTTTCTTAAGTTTATCAAATTGGAATTTCTTTGTAGCAATGACAAGGTCTAAAACTATTTTCTTTTTACTATTTGTTTGTGGTCAGTCTCCACTACCACTAGAATGTTAGTGCTCTAAATGCAGGGAAATCATCTTCATTTTTCACCTGGAACTCATATCTTTTCCTACCACATAATGAGCGCTCAGAAGGCACTTGTCCGTAAGGCAGGAAGGAAGGCTAGAAGGGAGGAGGGGGAAAGGCAAATAGCGAGGGAGGTAAAAGAAAAGGGAATGGAATGGAAAGGGAAGGAAGAGACAGAGGGAAAACAAACTAGAAAAAACAGTGTTTAAGAGGGAACGGTAGGACACAAAACTATATCTTAGTAGATGAAGAATTAACTGAGTAACAGGCCAGGATCAAATTTTGGAAAAAGACATCATTTAGTCATTTATTAATTCATTTAGCATTTATTAAGTGCTTACTAAGTAACAGGAACTATGCTAAGAATTGAAGGTATGGAGATGAAAAGCATAATACTTCTAGTCCAGAAGCTCACTCACTCACTCATGAGAGAGAAAAAAGTGAATGACAGTGGGCTGATGAGTGCTAAGATGGAAATATGAAAAGAATGGCCATGAAACGTGAAAGAGGATCTCTTACCCTCACACACAGGTGAAGCCAGGGCAAGTTTCCTGGAAAAATGGCATTCTAATGAACAAGCAGACACTGGTCATGTAAAAAACGGCAAGAGGCTATTCCAGACAGAGGGCTCAGAGGAGAAGCAGCAAAGAGAGTTTAGAAAATCATCATGGTTAATTCCATGACCATGAAATAACTAGTCAGGTGTGAGGCAGAGGCCAGGTATGAACCTCAAGAGGGTGACCATAAAGAGCTACGGAAACAAGGAGTCAGTTTCGGGAACGAAATTATTGCTTATGGTGGAATTACTGGAGTCTTGCAAGCCCTTACCTAGATGAATTTGAGTCTTGATAACATCTCTGGGGAGGGTCTTCTCACACATTATTTTAGAAAAATATTAAGGTACCATATATATATCTTTATAATTTACCCCTTTGGAGTCAAGCCCATTCCCAGAGTTGACACATGCCGTTGCTGCACACAGAAGTGCTTCTGCCAGTACCTGCATCCCTTTCTTTGCACTTCAGCACCAAGAGCTGTGCAACAGTGGAAAGAGAAATGAAACTCAGTGGGCAAGTAAGGATCCACATCCACAGTCTACCTTCTGGGAGCCATGTGACACAGGTCAAGCCATGTAACCCCTCAATTTCTCCATCTATAAAACAGGACCCATACGGCTTACCCACAAACGCATTGTAGGGATTAAACAACATGACGCTTGTGAAGTGGTTTGGAAACATATGCTGAAAATGTGATGAATGCTGGAAACACAGGAAGTTGTGAGCCTTGGCTCCAGCTGTGGTCTCAGCCTCTGTGATCTGTCTGAAGCTGAAGAGAAAGGTGAGGAGTTGAAATGGGCTACTTTTCTTCTCTAAACAGACACACAGACTGTTTAGCACATGCAGACACATCATGATACAATACATGAAGTCAGCAGCCTACTTACTAGGTCCCAAAGGGAAAAGGCTTAATTCTACTCCAGAAACAGCTTCTCAACAGTCTATGACCTTACTTTTCTTGCACTTTATTTTCTGCCAAACTCTGACCTCATAACCATCATCAGGATGTGACAGTGTACCACAAGGGTGGTTTGACAATTTCCCTCCATAATGGCTAAAAAAAAACATTCAGGGTGACTGCCTTATCCAGAAGAACATTTGTATCACCAAAAAATGGGTGTAGACGTGTTCACAGTGGGTGTGGGATGGATATGGGGGAATGAAAGGAGATTCATGAAGAAAAAAGTTAATTTCTGCAGCATAGATATGGCAACTTCTGCTATGATTACTATAGAATACCTGGCAATTAATCATTAATGAAAATAGGTTACTGAAGAATTCAGTAAATGCTGATGGAATGAAGTCTCTCTACTCCTTAATAATGACCGTCATTGTAACACATCGGCTTTTAAAAGAGTTAAGATACATACGAGACAGGAGGATTATTAATGAAAGAGACTTTAATTGCACTGATGAAATACTATTCCTTCTCCCCAACTCTTGTGCACTCTGCTTTTTGTCATGACACGGGTCTAACTGATGGAATTAATAATAATAATGATAATATAGTTACATTCATTGAGCTCTTGGATTTATAATTCACCTTCTTGATCACAAGGCTGTACCGTCCCCAAGACAAGGTGCTAATGCACTGATGTCTATTTTAGCAGAACTAGAGATAATGTCTTAAAGACTGTCTAAAACTCCTCAAATACCAAATGTGGCAGAGAAACAAGAGAAATATTTCTGAGCAGGTGAGCTTTGATCTGTCCTCAGGTTATTCCATGGAAGTCTCCACCTGTCACTGTCCTATGCTTGGTAGAAACTCTTTGTTCTACGATAAGAGAAGAAAACAAACCATGCAAGGATTATTTTGGTAGTTTTATGGATTAAATGAGATAGTCTTTTTAGTGAAATCTATCATTTTTTGGCACTCAGAAAACTGGAAACTAAAAAAAAAAAATCATTTGAGAGTAGAATTATAGAAAAAGTTTAACTCATTTAAGTCTACAAACAAGAATTCTGTAAAAGTGGTTTCTTCCACGATGCTTAACTAGTAAATGAACTGCATTTTTCAATGTCAAACCAGAAAAGAGAATTATTCCACCATAATTTACTGGTTTGTAACGCTCTGTCAAAACATGAAACTTTGTTTTTTGGAGTAAACCTTGAGGTCATTTTATGTACGAGAATTACGCTGAACAATGAGGCCCTCAGTAAACACCTAATTCACACGGGGTCATTGATGGTCCCTTTATTACTCTTGACCAATCAACTTTCTGAAACCATTAAGCAGAGTAAACCCTTCTTTCTACACAATCCATAAAGATTCCTAACTACAGAAACCCTAGAAGTTTTCCTCAGTGGGTTTATGTCAGTTCCTGCTCTACCCCCAGCATGGAAATGCCAGATCTAATTTTTCTGAAAGTATTATCCTGAAAATAAACAATTCACAGCTTACCATTTGGCAAGTTTTCTTCCCCAATATTCTTGGATAGTCAGAGATATGCGTCACTTTTTAGTCGTTTGAGTTTGTGCCTACATTTTCTAGCCTATTGCCTTTGCAATTCATTTTTGCATGTTGAGTGCAAAGAATCAACAAAAGAAGAATTTCTAAAGGAAAAGTAGAGAGGATTTGATAACTAGAAATAATTAAAGAATAACTCTGCCCACCAATTTTAATTCCAAAAGGCAAAGTAAACAATTCCATTTCTGAGTATTTACTCTAGGAAAATGAAAACGTATATTGATACAAAATCCTGTATATGAATGTTCCTAATAGCTTTATGTGCACTATCCCCAGACTGGAAACAACCCAAATGCTCTTTACGGGTGAAGGAATAAACAAACTTAAATGGAATACTACTCGGCAATGAAAGAGTAAGCTAGAAATGCACACAACAGCTTGGATTAATCTCAAAGGCACTATGCTGAATGAAAAGTGCCAGTTTCATACTGTATGCTTCCACTGATATGACATTCTCAAAAGGACAAAAATTTTTATAGTGATGCCGACAGATCAGTGGTTGCTCGAGGTGAGCAGTTGGAGAAGAATCTGACTATAAAGGGATGGCATGAGGGAGGGTTTTTCTGGAGGGTAATGTAGCTGTTTTGTATCCTGACTGTGGTGCTGTTTCCATGGATATATACACGTGTTAAAGTCAAAGAACTATACACCAAAGTCAGTTACATGGTACCATAATTTAAAAGGTAAAATTATAAGAAAACTATGACCATACCAAGTCTTGGCAAGATGGTACAAGCACTTTGGAAGCCAGTTTCTTAGAAAGTGAGGCATACACCTACCATATGACCTATTCATTCATTCCTAGGTGTGTATTTAACTGAAAGAAAACACACGTCCACACAAAGACTTTTAATTTTGTTGAGTAAAAGGAGCCAGAAAAAAGGGGTATGTACTGTATGCTTCATTTATATAAATTTCTAGGAATTGCAAACTTATGTGAAATGGCAGAAGGGAGATCAATGGTTTCCTGGGATGGGAGGAGAAAGGGGCAGAAGGTGGGATTATAAAGGAGCATGAGGAAATTGGGGGAATAGGTGATAGATATGTTCATTATCTTGGTTGTCGTGATGTTTTTACGGGTGTATATGTATGTCAACATTATCAAAACTTTCCGTTTAAATCTGTGTAGTTTACTGTATGCCAATAAAGCTGCTTTAAAAATAAATGAATAGATTTCCTTTGTAGTGGTGAAAGAAAAAAAAGTGAAATTATAGACAAAATGATGTCTTATAATTGGTTTTTACATGCTACGTTCTTTTTTCTCCCCACTGACTTCCTTGTACCATGTATCCTGACAGATCAAAATATAATTTCAATATAAAACACACAGTCCTCTCCTGCGGGCTAGAAAATCCAGAATCAGAAGCTATCAATTTGAGGGTGATCAAGTGACCAGAGAATCACGTGTGAGGGAGACGACTTCCCTCCATTAAGGAGAATGATAGTGCACTGAGTAATTACCCTGCAGTGCAATTTTTACACCCGAGACGGACCAACACCAGCCTCCAGAAATAGACAATTATTTATAAAAAGAACCAAGGACTTCTGGAGCCTCATTTACATAATTTTGGGCAGGGATGGGGAGATTCCATTGTCTTCTTCTAAGGCCCTTGTTCACTTCAACAGAGAAGGTGCTGGAGAAAAACACCCACAGCAAAAAAAAAAGCCCCCAAATTGCGGTGAATTACATAATATGCCTACATTTACACTGTGCATATAACTACATTAGAGTCTTAAGGCCAAAATATTTTCCCTTAAAAGAACACATCTGAAGTATAAATGAATCACACAGTTATAATGTAAATATCAGAAACATGGAATCCAGAAGTCAGTTGGGTCCTAACATCCGTCAGAGTTTTGGTGAAACTTTAGCTGAATTCCATTCCATGACCTCCACAAATTCTTGCCAAGACTCCTGTTTTCACCTCTGTATCTGTTCCCTCTAACTTAGTTCTGCCACAAGGCAAGATAAAGATAAAGTTTAGCTCGTTCACGACTTTGCATCAAGGAAAAATCCCTTCCTAAGATAGCGTTTTGTAACTTCTATAATTTCACCGGCTTACGTTGGATGTGTCATGAAGAGGGGTCATCTCCTCTGATCTATAGCCTTTTTCTACCTCTCCAGCTTCAAATTTTTTCTCTACATGTTCTCTCGTTTCTTTTCTGGGGTAATAAGCAATTTCTTTTTTGTTTTTCCAGTAGGGAAACTCACTCAGAACCTAGTGAGTAAGTTTTCCTAACCCGTCTCTCTAATAGGAAGTTGTGAACAAGTGGCTAAGAGAATACTGAACACGCCATTACACCTATACTGGGGTGAGTGCTTGCTTATGACACGGTATTTAAAGCATTTAGTCACATACACATGTGAGATGTATATCACTTAATATCCTTATAGTTAAACAACAGTAGTCCTTACATAAGGAGAATTGCTCTCTTTTAAAATCACAAGTTGGCCCAAATATTTGGACCTCACCGAGGTAGAGCTGCAGATCCAAGTTTCCCAACTGTGAAACAGACAAGAAGACTTGCCACTCAATTTTTTCTTTCAGTATAAGGATTTGTTGGGAAGACAAAGAAGCGATTGGTGCCATATACTGATAGGGATACACAAGTGACATTTGTCTTATGTTAGGAGAACACAACCAGAAAGGATCATAAAGATTATTTAACCATGAGTTCCTACACTGAACTCAGAAAACTGATTTGTGATGAGCTTCAAAAAATAAATACTACCTTTCCCCCGAGATTGTATACAACATTTGGTGTATGTGTGTTTCTCTGGAAAGAAGATAGTTTTCATCACCTTCTCTAAGGGTTTGTAACCTCCAATAGTATTAAGTATAATTCAATTACCCATTAATACTATGATTTGATTACTCAGGTAAGAATTTTATTTGCTTTTCCTTCCCAAAGTTTCTTGTTCATTAGAACTCAAACAAACAAATAAATGACACGTTTGAAGTTGAGGATAGAAAAATATACTTCATTTAAACATGTGGCCCTACAGAGCATTAATTCTGAAATCCTAGAAGCTGGATGGTATACAAAAGAAGCCTTGTTGAGATCTGAGACTGTTTCAACCAGATTTAGTAACTATGTCTCATTCCTGTGTCTTTATAAAGTGGGATATGTAATCTCTCACAGAACCACATGCTTAATAGGCTTGCTGTGGTCAAGATCACTTTCTCCCTCGTGTTCTAAAAGTTCATAAAAACTCATAATTAGAGATGGGGACACACATAAGGGAATTTCTTTTAAAACTGTAGATCATGAGCTTCCCTGGTGGCGCAGTGGTTAAGAATCCGCCTGTCAATGCAGGGGACACGGGTTCAAGCCCTGACCCAGGAAGATTCCACATGCCACGGAGCAACTAAGCCTGTGTGCCACAACTACTGAGCCCATATGCCACAACTACTGAAGCCCACGCACCTAGAGCCCGTGCTCCTCAACAAGAGAAGCCATGACAATCAGCTTGCACACAGCAAGGAAGACCCAACACAGCCAAAAATAAACAAAACTGTGGATCATGGCTCATTAGTGGATTGTGAACCCTATTTTATAGCCAGTTTATCCAGCCTTAAAAACAAGTAATCCAAAAACTAAACAAAGCTACTTTAAAACAAATATATTAATGTAGAAGAGAAAATATGAGAGAACATCCTTTATAGGAAGGATGAACGCTGCTTTTTAAACTTTGGTTTTGCAAGTACATGTATGTGTACATCAGCATGTGTCTTTAGTGGGTCATGATACAAAATGTCTTATGGAGAGCTGTGGTCAAAGAAATGTGAAAGCCCTGATTTTGTCTAATTCCTAGACATAACCGACAAGGAAATGGAGGCCTAAAGAGGTGAAGTGATTTTCCAAATCTTACACAGCTAGAAAATGAGAAAATCAAGTTGAAATTCACAACAGTTTTCTTGAAAATCTCTTACTAGACTTCTCTTTCAAAAACGAACTACAGTCGGAGGTGTTTCCTTGAGATCTTTCACAGCAAGATTTGAGATCTTCTGGTAGACCTGACTTTGACCATTTCTCTTTTCTTCTCAAACCACAAGTACATTTTCTACTGCCTCATTTTCTGCTCACAATTTTTTACTGAGAAACAGAAGAAATCAAGAGATTCTCCATGTATTACCCCATTGCAGCTACTCACCTACATGCATTTATACCCTTAAACTGTGTTTCAGCAGATGTACTGTCTCTGCCCCTAATGCCAACCCCTCTTTGTGCGTTATATCCTGTCCCCCTTGCTTGTTCAAAATTCCTCTGCTAAAGCTGTCTCCATTTTCTCCTGCATCCTGATTATCTGCCTCTCCTGGATCAAACACATCAGTATACAAACACACTCCAGTATTTCCCAATGTGTCCCCAAAGCACAATCTATCCCACCTCTCCTTCTGCCATGACATCATCCCCTCCCCTTTCCAGCAAAACTCCTTGAATAACTTCTCTATGCAATTCCCAGTTTATTGCCTCTTCTTTTCTAAAACAGTACAGTTCAATCAGGTTTCCACTCCTATCTTCCACTCCTCCAAAAAGCTGTCATGGTCACAAAATACTTCACTGTGATACATCTGACACCCCTCTCTCCCTTACTTGATGGGGCTACAGCTCTTAACATAGTTGATCACTTTCTCATCCTTGAAATAACTTTTACTTGGTTTCCAAGACACCGCTTTCTCTTTGTTCTCTTCCTACTTCAGAGAAGATGCTTTTCAGTATCCTTCACTGGTTCCCCCTCATCCAACAGACCAGACCATCAAAAGGTGGTGTCCTTCGCCAGGCGTCAAATGCCATCTTTAGGCTGGCAGCTGCCAAACTGATAACCTCATTTTTAATCTCCAGAATGCTTTCACTCAATTGCCTATTCAACATCTCCAGGAGCATGGCTAGAAAATAAAACATCTGAAATTTTTACCACACTGAGCTCCTGACCTTTCTGCAGATGCTAACTTCAATTCCACCGCCCACCCTGCAAACATGCAAGTCATATCATTTTCCTACCTTTGCAAATAGCTGTCTTGCTTGTTGTTCACGGTTAAAACTTTATAGAGTCACTCTTGCTCCTCTTTTACATTCGTGGTTCACATCCTCTCCATCAGTAAACTCTGTTGACTCTATATTAAACACATGTCAAGAGTCCAACCACTTCACTTCGAAGTTAAAGTGCGCGTTGGTCCGAGTTGACTATCGTCTAACATCTTACTGTAGGAGTCACGTAACTGCTCTCCCTGCAATCCCCCTCATAGAGTCTTGCTGTAAACACATCAGCCTATTGGCTCATGCCCAACTCTGATCAAATTCCTACAATAGCTTCCCCTCTCGTCAATCAACACCAGCCTTTAGAACGGCTGCTAAGTCTCCACAGGATTTACCTCTTTGACTTCACCTCCTTTTACACTTCCTTTGCTCACTCACTTCAACCACATCTGATGCCTTGTAATTCCTAGAACATTCTAGGGACATTCCCACCTCAGGGCCCTTGCACCTGCTATTCTCTCTGCCTAGCAGCTCCTTTCCCAAGCAGTCTGATGACTCACTTTCACTTTCTTCCTATCTGGCTCAAATATCATCAGATCACTGAAATCTGTCTCGATCACCATATGTAATATGAAAGCCTCATTCGTCCTCCTGTATCTTGAATTTATTTGCTTTTAAGCACTTATCGCCACCTGATATATTTTGTGTGTATTATTTTATTATTATTTTGTGTGTGTGTGTGTGGTACGCGGGCCTCTCAGTGCTGTGGCCTCTCCCGCTGCGGAGCACAGGCTCCGGACACGCAGGCTCAGTGGCCGTGGCTCATGGGCCCAGCCGCCCCACGGCATGTGGGATTCTCCCAGACCGGGGCACGAGCCCGTGTCCCCTGCATCGACAGGCGGACTCGCAACCACTGCGCCACCAGGGAAGCCCGTGTGTATTCTTTTTCATTGTCTGTTTTTTCCCACTGGCATGCAAGCTCCTTGTGAGCAGCGATTTTGCCTGATTGTTCCACTTCTATAAGCTCAGTGCTGAAAAGGAGCACAGTGCACAGTAGGTGCACAATTAAGAGTTACTCATTTTCTGAACGAGTGCTATTTGAAAAAATAACAATAAAAGTAATACAACCACCGCAGTAAAAACGCAAAGCATTTGTATCTACCACAATACCATCTGCATAACCTCATTTTTGTCTTGCCACCGCTCTTGATGGTTGATGTACGTTATGTTCCGTTTTACAGAGGAGGAAAGTAAGGCTCCAAGTGACGGGGAAACTGGCAGAAACCAAAAACTGGCAAAATCATCCTCTGGCTCTACTTCCAGTCCCAGCTCCCCCTGAAATGCTCCATAAATATACTGACCTGTTGCAGACACCGAGACTTGCTACTGAGATCCCCCCTCAAGAAGCGACTTGCTGTCCAACTGCGAGGAGTGTGATTCGCTAAAAGCCTTGCTGTTGGCTTCAGTAGGATTCCCCTCAGCTTTTGAGCTGGGTTCAAGCTACTCTGGGCACCAATGACTGCACAAGGGGGTGGTACAAGGACCTAGCCATTTCTGCTGGGCATAAGATGCTTCTAAACTGCCTTTGCTCCAGGGCTGCTCACGGGCCTGACACAGACTTTCTCAGCTCTAAGCTGCGGTCTAGTGGCTCCGCGTGCCCACGCCTGCCTCCTCTCTGTTACTCTCACGGGTTCCTCTGTTACAGACCTTCTGCACTGTCTTCATCTCAGCATCCACCTCCAAACCAGCACACACCAGCGGATGAGACCCTTGGCACCCTAGGGATGGCACTGGATGTGCAGGTGAGGGACCTCATCAGATACGCTTACCATACATTTCTGGCCCACTCTGCAGGAAGGACATTGTTTTTTCTTCTTCACCTTCATCTTCTGCCTTCTTTCAGAGACTTGGGGACAAGGAAACTCAGAACTCTCTCACTGTGAGAACCTCCAGGACTGCAGAAGTTTGAGGAAGAGGCGGCACATTAAAAATCTAATTCAGGGTTTCCCTGGTGGCACAGTTGTTGAGAGTCCGCCTGCCGATGCAGGGGACACGGGTTCGTGCCCCGGCCCGGGAAGATCCCATATGCCGTGGAGCGGCTGGGCCCGTGAGCCATGGCCGCTGACCCTGTGCGTCCAGAGCCTGTGCTCCGCAACGGGAGAGGCCACAACAGTGAGAGGCCCGCACACCGCACAAAAAAAAAAAAAAAAAAAAAAAAAAAAAAAAAATCTAATTCAGAGAACAGTCACAGGAGTATTTTAATAACTGAGTGCCTTCCTGCCCTGGGATGCGAAACACACTTCAAAAGGGAATGGTACTGCGTGTTCTGACATCCATGAGGTGAGAAAATACCACTTAACACAACCCACATATCTCTCAGAAGTTTATGTTGATACTAAAAATCTCTCTTTTACAAATTTAACTGGAAATAATGACAGATATATTCAGATACCTCAACTATAAAACAGAGACAATAATACCTACTTGTTAGGTTGTGTGAGGATTGAGATAATGCACTGTAAAAAGTTTGGTACAATGTTCAATGAACGTTACTTGTTATTGTTTTTACACTAAAGAAATGCAATAAAAACTGTCCTTTGGGCTTCCCTGGTGGCGCAGTGGTTGAGAGTCTGCCTGCCGATGCAGGGGACACGGGCTCGTGCCCCGGTCCGGGAGGATCCCACATGCTGCGGAGCAGCTAGGCCCGTGAGCCATGGCCGCTGAGCCTGTGCGTCTGGAGCCTGTGCTCCGCAACGGGAGAGGCCACAACAGTGAGAGGCCCGTGTACCGCAAACAAACAAACAAACAAAAAAAACTAGAAGTTTCAGAAATTAAAAAAAATAAGAACAAACACAACAAAAGGGATATGCTTTAAACTTTTAATTATAGGGTCACCAGAAACCAAAACCAAAAAAAAAATCTGGTCTTTAGTGTTTGCCGATTTCAGTGGTGTAAGTACTCCCACCACGGTCAATTTCAGGCTACCAACACGACATCATTGACAATGGAGTTCAGTAGAGATGGAAGTAGTTGCCAATATTTAATTTTTGGTAGCTTTCACATACAAATTGGATTTTTTGGTGTACTCAAGAAAATCGATCGGCTTCACTGCTGACGCAGTGGTTAAGAATCCACCTGCCAATGCAGGGGACACGGGTTCGAGCCCTGGTCTGGGAAGATTCCACACGCTGTGGAGCAACTAAGCCCATGCACCACAACTACTGAGCCTGCGCTCTAGAGCCCACAAGCCACAACTACTACTGAAGTCCGCGCGCCTAGATCCCGTGCTTTGCAACAAGAAGCCACCACAACGAGAAGCCCATGCACCACAACGAAGCGTAGCCTCTGCTCGCCGCAACTAGAGAAAGCCTGTGCGCAGCAACAAAGACCCAATGCAGCCAAAAATAATAAATAAATTTATTTTTTTAAAAAAAGAAAATTGACAGCCTGGGCCCATCTCTCATCTAACAGTAATCATTTCCTGGTGAATGTGTACCACGTGCAGCAGGATTAGGCTTCCTGCTCTGGGACACTTTTCACGATGACTCAAAAGACGGGAGAAAAACTTTTCAGTCAGCCTCTACCTCTTGACCCTGCAATAAAAACCTCCATTGAGCCAAAGAAACCCAAAAGTCTTGGCTATTTCTTTAAACAGAGAAGAGGACAAAGTAAATAATAACGGGAACAAGATATCACAATAAATGATCCTGACAATGTAGCTAATATTAGAATGGCTTATTTTCAGCTAGACATTGTGGCAAGCATTCTAATGATCCCATTTCATTCTGTTAACAAGATGGTGAAAGAGGTATGGTTATTATCTGCATGTTCCAAATACATACACTAAGTGTACGGGTTGAATTGTATCCTCACCAAAATGTAAGTCCTAATCCCCAATACCTCAGAAAGTGACTAAATTTGGAAATAGGGTCTTTAAAAAGGAAATAAGATGAAAAGAGGGCATTAGGGTGGGTCCTCATCCACTAGGACCGGTATCCTCACAAAATGAGGAAATTTGGACACAGAGACAGATATGTACAGAAGGAAGATGACTGAAGAGACACAGGGAGAAGATGATGGCCATCTGAAAGCCAAGAAATACCTACAGCTACCAGAAGCTGGGAGAGTAGCATGAAACAGACTCTTCTCTGGACCCTTCAGAGGGAGTATGGCCCTGCCTGCCAGCACCTTGATTTTAGATTTCTGGCCTCCAGAACATGAGACAATACATTTCTATTATTCTGATCTACACAGTTTGCAGGGCTTTGTTATGGTAGCCCCAGGAAACGAAGTCTCAGAGAGGACAAAAACATGGCCCCAACTCAAATAGCTATCAAATTATCAACTTGACTGACATGAGGCTGTTTGTTTCTTAACAAATATTGATACTCAAATCTTCTTACCCTCCCCCTTCCCTATTCAGACACTGACTCAAGCACCTGGGGTGTCACACTGACAGGGGATTCTGAGGCACAGCCAGGATGGAGAACCACTGTATGTCTCCCTGGACCCCACACCGGCCATCAAGATACTGCGCTGACATCACACATTCTACATAGGACACAGGAGTTTTTCTTTCATATTTGTTCTACGTCAGTATCAATCAGTGTCCATTCTAACTGATTATGTCGCTAAAATACCAACCCCGCCCCCCAAAACAGTATCCCTCCTTCAGGAAGACCCAAAAAATGACAATTTATAATGTATAGTTACATAAATTCATTTCAATTTCTGTAAAAAAGTGAGAAGACATATGTACCTAACGCTAGAGGCATCTAATTACAGGAAATCAAGGAGAGCTTATTATGGTTTAGCATATGAACAAGGCCTATGGAGATTACCAGCACTGGTTGAAAGCCAGTAAAATCCCCCAGTCACTGTGCTACAACACACTCACTTACCTGATATTAGTTAACTCTAATTATCATTATAATTTTGCAAGCTCTTATTATCATTCCTCCTTATGGGTGAGACACCTGAAGTTGGAAGAGGTTAAGCTTCACTGCCAAGGATCACCTAAGTTATAAACAGCAAAGCCAACACTGACACCCCAGATCGTCACGCTAAAACTCTTGCAGTGGCTACAACATCTGGGCTCCGTATATTTTGTTTATTAGCCATGACAGAAACTACTTTCACTGATCAGCTACTGCCACTGTTTCCATATCAGACTTTAAAAAATGTCACCTTCCTCTTTGACAAAGTTTGGAACTTTCTAACAGATGCACGGATTTATCACATATATCGAAGTTTAAAAAGGTTTCAATTTTTAAAAGGTGTCTTTGCAGAGTGAGGATAGAAAGATAGGGAAATGGTTGTACAAACTCATTTTTAACTAGTTTTTAAATTCAAGCATGGTTGATTTACAGTATTGTATTAGTTTCAGGTGTACAAACTCTTGACTGAATCCAATCTAATGAGCAATCTTTGGAAAGTTCAGCAGTTGGTAAAATCTGGCTCTGCCCTCTTAGAATACGTATTCATTGCAAGAAATGCAAACTGCAAAAATACAGCATCTTCCATTTATAGCTGGAGCCCCCAGAAAATTCCCCAGCTTAGAAGATCTCTGTGTTACTAGTCCAACCTTGCATCCTTATATCTTCTCCTATTTAAGGTTAATCTATTTTGATCTGCAAAAGAGAACAGCCAGTTATGAAGGAGGATTATATTGTCACAACTCTTTCACCTCCTGCCTACTCTAATTATGTGGTCCGAAACAGAAGGAGATTTAATGATGCCATGGAAATACATAAATTCTAGAAGCACAAACAATTCCCTGAATCTGGCTATTACTGGTGGAATCACAGTAAATTCTTATCACCATCACAAGCACCTGGGCTGGGGGAAAACCTAAAGGGCACTTAATACAACCACCAATGATATCAGTATTCCCTCTAAGGAATTCCTTCAAAATAATTCTCCTCCCAGGTTCGAAAATCTTTCAGATTGCCTTGGTGCAAATGATAGGGTTTTTTGACACAGATCATCAAAAGAGTCTTTCTTTTCAGTGTGGAGAGTGTTTACCAACTCGAGTGTGACCTGTTAGTGGAAATGCTAAAAAGTTGCTCAGCTTCCCTCCCCAGCCTGTCTGTTATCAGCAGACCCCTCCACTGATGCAAGCAGAACAGTGCTCACTTATTCTCTCCAGAAAGCACCAAAAAGTGGTTGTTCACAGGCAGAAATTGGCTTGAGGAGGATGAAGGGCAGCCTAAGATTTTAAGTTTAAAACGGATCTTCTTCTAGTGCCTACTTGAGCTGTCAGGTAGAGACCGGAGGTGCAAGTGAAAGGTGCTGCGGATAAAATGAAAAGCGAGAAGGTGCCGTCTATAAACCAAAGTCATCAGGTCAAAGAGAACCAGAATTGTGCTCAAGTAGCTTCCTACTGTCCTCTCCGTGCTTCAGTCACACTAGCTTTCAATCAGCTCCTCTCAAGTGGCAAGCGGCACGCGCCCTCCCACGCGGGGTCTTAGACATGTGGTTCCCACTGCCGGAACCTTTCTTCAGCCCTCTCTCCACCTGCCTGTATCCCTCTGATTTCAGCCAAAATTCCACTTTGTCAATGAAGCCTTCTTTATTCATTTATTTTTATTTCATTTATTTATTTTTGGCTATATTGGGTCTTCACTGCTGCGTGCGGGCTCTCTCTAGTTGCGGTGAGCGGGGGCTACTCTTTGTTGCAGTGCACAGGCTTCGCATTGCAGTGGCTTCTCTTGTTGCGGAGCATGGGCTCTAGGCAAGCGGGCCTCAGTAGTTGTGGAACGCAGGCTCAGTAGTTGTGGCTCGCAGGCTGGAGAGCGCAGGGTCAGTAGCTGTGGCGCACGGGCTTAGTTGTTCCATGACATGTGAGATATTCCCAGACCAGGAATCGAACCTGCGTCCCCTGCATTGGCAGGCAGATTCTTATCCACTGCACCACCAGGGAAGCCCAATGAAGCCTTCTTTAAACACACACATTCCACCCTCATGTTTCAGAGCTAGAAATAGAAGCTCACTTACATTTCCTTTATAGCTCTTACTGTTTGTGCTTGTACATGTGTATAGTAATTTGATTTATGCTGGTCTCCTTCATTAAACAATGAAGTGCACAAAAGTAGAAACAGAGTCTGTTTACTCATTCATCTCCCCAGTTCCTAGCATATAGTAGATGCTCAATAAACATCACTTAATACAACCACCAATGATATCAGTATTCCCTCTAAGGAATTCCTTCAAAATAATTCTCCTCCCAGGTTCGAAAATCTTTCAGATTGCCTTGGTGCAAATGATAGGGTTTGTTGACACAGATCATCAAAAGAGTCTTTCTTTTCAGTGTGGAGAGTGTTTACCAACTCGAGTGTGACCTGTTAGTGGAAATGCTAAAAAGTTGCTCAGCTGAATGAATAAATAAATCATTGGGACATGTTAAAATAGGTAACATCTCTCCCTCCAAATATTTCCTTTGCCCTCACATCATCATGTATGAAGTCCCTCCCCACATTAGCAAAGCATCCGTTTCTAATAATACATAGCATTTAACTTAATTTTAATATTATGACTTTAATTGACTATTACATGAAATATTTGAAAATCTAAAGAAAAATATTAAAAATAATTTGATCACTGTAAATAATTATATGTAAATGCGTATTTTTTAGACAAACACAATTACATATAGATAGACAACACAAAGATATTATAGAAAAAATTTCATAATATTTTTATGAAATTAACACTCGTAAAATCTTTCCAAGTCAATGTAGATGTACATCATGATTTCTAATGACTGAATGGTATTCCATTACAGGAATTCAGTTAACCAATTTCCCTTTTTGGACTCTTGGGTTTTATAAAATGGAATTAACTTCATACAATGGGATACTATGCAACAATTAGAAATGTTCCCTTTTCTTGGACTAAGTTTTATAAAATGCTATTAATTCCATAAACGGAATATTAAGCAACAATTAGAAATGCAATTGACATTTAGATTGCATAATATTTATCATACTACTCCCTTTAAAGAAAAAGAAATGTTTATGGATATATATCTCTTGAGGGATCATTTTGGTAGTTATCCAATGACATTGAATGTGAATTAATTTATCAGCTCACTTCACTCAATGCCACCTAGATAAGAGTTAGTTCATAATTGAATTAGGGTATTTATGAGGCCAAGGGTAAAGGGAGATTGAAAATAATTCTGCAGGAGAGAGGAGGGATGAAGTTTACATTCACTGGGGGTGATGCTGATTTAAAGAAAATATGTCAACATCATGTGTTTTCATGTGGGTCTTGAAAAAGAGGCTAAACAAAAAATGAACAATAAACTTTCCTTGCTTTACAATTCTCATAGGAAAGGTTCTAAATTAGAAAGAGTAAAATTAGAAACCAGATTAATGTCTTTTATGTATATTAACTGAGAAGATCTTTACAGAAATCTTACAAAGGAGGTATGGCAGGCTTTATCATTGCCATTTTTAAGATAAATTAAAGGAGGTTGAAAAAATGTGCTATATATACACATAATGGGATATTATTCAGCCTCAAAAAAGAAGGAAACCCTGCCATTTGCAACAACATGGATGAACCTGGAGGGCATCGTGCTACGTGAAATAAGCCAGGCACAGAAAGACCGATACTGCATGATCTCATTTATATTTGGAATTTAAAACAGTCAAACTCATAAAAACAGAGAACAGAATGATAATCACCAAGGGCTGAGGGAAATGGGGGAAAATGAGGAGACGTTGGTCAAAGGGCACAAACTTCTAGTTATAAGATGAATAAGTTCTGCAGACATAATATACTGCATGGTGACTATAGCTAATATAATGTATTGTATACTTGAAATCTGCTGAGAGTAGATCTTAAGTATTCTCTCCATAAAAAGAAAAATAAAAAGGTAACCATGTGAAGTACTACATACATTAGCTTGATTTTAGTGATCATTTCACAATTATCTGTACATCAAAACACTACGTTGTACACCTTAAATATAACAATTCTAACATGTCAATTATATCTCAACAAAGCGGGAGAAAAATTAAATGAGGTTCAGCTGAAGTGACATTAAAACTCTAGCCTGGGGCTTCTCTGGTGGCGCGGTGGTTGAGAGTCCACCTGCCGATGCAGGGAACGCAGGTTCGTGCCCCGGCCCGGGAGGATCCCACATGCCGCGGAGCGGCTGGGCCCGTGAGCCATGGCCGCTGAGCCTGCGCGTCCGGAGCCTGTGCTCCGCAACGGGAGAGGCCACAACGGTGAGAGGCCTGCGTACAGCAAAAAAAAAAAAAAAAAATGACTACTGTATTCGTTTTTCTTTTTTTTTTAAAGAAGAAATCCTCTCCCCTTTATTCTCCTATCAGGTTGTTAGTTTTCTTAGTGAAACCTGAAACTACCTCGTTCACTGCTTTGGGAAGGTAATTCATGCTGCATGATGGCACAGTTGTTAAGGGCAAAAATTCCAGGCAGTTCTGGGTTTGAATTCCGGTCGTGGCACCACCAGTTGTGTGGACCTAGTCAAATTACTTGTGCTACTGGAACTTTTTCAGGTTAAAACTCTTTGCACTTGCATTAAATGGGTCAACTGGATGAGAATAAGTATATGTCATCATTACTAGTCATTAAGAGTTTTGTCTTCACAGGCAATTGAAGGATGTTTTAATATATTCATGTTTCTCAGGTTTTGGAGGAGAAAGAAGGGGAGGAAGAAGAAGAAGGATGCATGGGTTGGATGGGACGAACATGTAAGTAGAGAAGACAAGGTGTGATTGATGGAGGGTAAGACGTAACATTTCCAGTCAGTGGGGAGGTCCACTGACACACTAGCGTGAAACCAGTCCGAATACCTGTGCATTTTTCTCAAGCCATATTCTACTGTTTAGGTTCAGGGGGTTAACAGGTGGAGAGTTGGAATGGGGTTGTCATGTCGGTGGAACAGATGGAAAAGGGGCAAAGCAGTTAAAGGTATGCACAAGGGAGTGAATATGAGGAGAGATGTAGCAATTACACTGGGGAAGGAGGAATTGATATGAATGGGGTTATTAGGGCTATTTTGTGTGATACGGAAAGACAGGAGGGAGCTGTGAGAACATGGGATGCTAGCAACTGAGATTTGAGAAATGGTCCTCCTATCCATGACGACAGGTACATCCAAAACAATGAATGGCTCAAGTCTGGTGGAAGAGAAGATCACCAAATGTTCAGAGGCCAAGGAACTGAGAGAATGGGATCTGGGCAGATGAACTATGGGACTTTTCAAATCTCCAAAAATAATGACAAGAATAGTGACAGAAAAATAGGAAGCTACAAGCAAAAACATTCAGGAAATGAGGAGAAATGAATGAGATTTGACAGATGATTATGACAGCCAGGATAGTACAGTTTGTTGGCACATACTTGATACCAGCTGAGGCTTTGGTTTTTTGTTGTTGTTTTGTTTTTGTTTTTTTAATTAGGAGAAATGTCTTAGAAGCAGCACTGCGGGGGGAAAGAGAATGACAATCTAGTCTCTAAGCTCTACAACAGAGAGCTGTCCTTCTCTGAGGAGACAGTAAGGAAAGCTGTGTCATCAGGGGAAGTCAGTTTAGTTTTTTTTTTTTGGGGGTACGCGGGCCTCTCACTGTTGTGGCTTCTCCCGTTGCGGAGCACAGGCTCCGGACTTGCAGGCTCAGTGGCCATGGCTCACGGGCCCAGCCGCTCCGCGGCATGTGGGATCCTCCCAGACCGGGGCACGAACCCGTGTCCCCTGCATCGGCAGGCGGACTCTCAACCACTGCACCACCAGGGAAGCCCGGAAGTCAGTTTTTTACTCAAGCCAGATGATAAAGGAAAATACTGAAGATTGGGAATTTTGGTAATGACAGACTATATATTCTAAAGGATACACAGAAACTATTTGGGGAGTGAGGGATTGGAAAGAGACGGGAGATTAGATCAGATCAAGAGATGTAAGAGGTTATGGGGATAAAAATTAGTATTTAAATATCTTGGATGCTTGGACTTTTGGTAGTTACAGAGTAAAATGGGAATAAAAGCGTGATGAGATTAATCCTGCTGGTCTTCTGGGGGAAGGTAAGTGGTGAAAACAGATATGGAGACATGCTGACTGCACTGGTGGGGAGTACTGGTTATACACCATACTGGTGGGCTTTCAAAATGCTAAATGAAGGTGGGGTCCTGGCTAGGGAAGGGGAAGTCTATATCGACTTGGACAACAGAATTTGGGGGAGGTGGCGATCTATTAAATCCAAGAGAGTAAAATATATCAAAAAGAGTGGAAGTCGGGAATCGGACAACGTGAAGAAGTTGGGGAGAGAGGAGGAATTGATTGGGGGTGAGCTGTCCTTGAGTCATTGCCTGGTGGTGAACACTCCTTAAAAGACAGAGCTGGGGAGTAGAGGTTTACCTAATGCAGCGCTGGAATTAATTAGTTGAGGTAAAATATGTTTAGGAACATAGGAGTCTATCACTCAGAAGTGTGGGAAAAAAATTCATCTCCCAGTACAGACACTGCCTTTTACACTTGCCATAAGGAAGATGAGTGTTGATGGGGGTCTGCATGCTCATGGGCTGATGATCCGTAACACATATAGTCATAAAGATAAATGGGTTCTAAGTGGATCTGGTGATAGATTCTATTCACACTTCTGGTACTTCTTATTAAAATGACTACAAACTCATTTCAGGGATGTATGTTCTTTGCAATTAAAGATGAAAACCAGGCCCCTTAATGACCCGTATAGGGTAATACATTTTCTAGTATTAGCATCACGCTAGAGCCACTTTTCAGGAAGCGCTGTTCGCGAGAGGCTTTTCGTGATTTTACAGATAATCGTGAAGTGTGATGTAATCATGGGAAAGCATTTACGGGAAAACATTTACTTGGCATGATTGGGAAATAAATGTTCCTACCTTATTATTTTAGATAACTCAGACGTCCCCCTGGAGAATCCAAAATTTAAAGAAAAAAATCTGTTTTCAATGCACTTCTTTTACAATTTGTTGTTTCTTTAAATACGGACAAAGAACATAATTTAATACTTTCTTGACTACTTAGACTAAGCAGGCTAGAGTCATATCTGAAAGCTAGGTAGCCAAGGCCAAGATATTTAACTTCTCTCAACTTTCCTTTTCTCTTCTATAAAGTCGATACCAATTTTACAGGGTCATGATGAGAATTTAATGAGATAATGCAAAGAGAGCTTAGCTCCATTTCTGTCACACAGAACACAATCAAGGGTACCTATGATTATCGGTAGCCTCATCAGATCAGCACCTTAATTAGTAACATCAAAATCTGCCTCCATTCCAATCAAATGATGGCATCAGATCATACGGCCCTCGACAAAATGACCCTAGACTACCGAGGTTTTGAATGACAGTTCCGTGTTTTTCAGTATCTTCACTCTGCTGCAGTGTGTGTGCCTATACACAACTGCATTACTTTTTCACTTCAACCACTGGATTTTCTGTTTCTAATATATTCTGGTATAACAAACTTGATACCTGAATTTACTAGGACTGTGTCGACGAAGTATAAAATTAATTTTGAATGAGAGCCAGAGGGACTCTGTCATAAGCAAAGTCATGGATATTTGTGTATGAAACTGGTGACATCCACGTTGGTTACTGAGAAACATTTCTTGAATTTAATTCATCTCAATTTTTCAAATATTTGTCAGGCATCTGTTATATAAAGTCTAGATCACTGTCATAGCCTTTTATTTCATGATCAAATGCATTAGAGCACTTAATATGTTCAAGATATGCTGCTGTACTAGGTATTAGGAATGCAAAAGTGATGAGTTAGGCCCTACTTTTAATTAGGGAGGCTGACCAGAATCTTCGCCACTGTAATATTTTAAGATTGGTACAGAGGATCAGGCTTAGGTTATTTTACCTAGACCTGAGTTTTCTAGGGGAAATGATATTTAACTTGGTTAAGTAAGAGACAAATAAATGAAGAGAAAGGCAGGGACATTGGGAGTGTAAAGGTCCAGAGGTAATAAAGAACTTGGAAAAGTTGATGACCTGAATAAAGCTCACTGTAGGCAAAACATAAAATGGAACCGGAGGATAATACTGAGTTGTAACGCTGAGTACGTACATTAAGCGGGGACACGGATATGCAGACTGTGTAAACCATGGTAAAGATTTTGGGCTTTTTTCCAAGGATTATGAAGGGCTGTTTAAAGGTTTAATCTGTGAAGTGATATACTCAGGCTTAAGCTGAGTATATCACGTTTCAAAGGTCATTTTATGATAACCACAGATAATGGATGGAGAGTACAAGTCAAGGGATGGGGGACGGTGAGCATGCTGCCCAGTGGTCCGGCGGGGGAGACTGCAGTGACCCACACTAGAGTGTGGGCAGTACAAATGGTAGGGATTTTCACGAGGGAAAAGCTGTAGGACTCGAAGACCAATAGAATAAAGGGAGTGAAAGAGAGGTAGGTGTCAAGGCTGACTTTCTGTGTTGCCCAACTTCACAGATGGTGGTACAATTTACTGAACAAAGGAATACTGACAAGGGACCACATTTGAAAAAGAAGGTCGAGAACTGAGACTCAAAACTTGGCAAATTTGAGGTACCTTTGAACTATATACTTATCCCCTGGGAAGGGACCAAAAGTTGCCCCAACTCTCCTCCTTCAAAGATTCATTACTGTGTGTATTCCAACCTCTTATGCTGTTCCATCAGTCAAAAGTGCTGATAGTATGTCCCAGCAAGGCCACTTCTAAATTTTTACCAAGACGAAATGAAAGTATATCATCCACACAAAGACTTGTAGACAAATATTCCTAACAGATTTAGTTATAAAAGACAAGACTGGAAACAACCCAAATGCCCATCAGGGAGTGCAAAGTTAAATTGTGGTATATTCTTGTAGTGGAATACTATTCAGCCATAAATAAGTAAGTGAATAAATGGAGTAAGCTGTCGATATGTTCAACGACATGAATGAATCTCAAAATCATTAGGCTGAGTAAAATAACCCAGACCAAGAAAAAAAAGCACGATGCCATTTTTATAAAATTCTAGAAAGTGTAAACTAATATATAGTGAGTAAAGCATAGAGAGAAGAAAGAATTGCAAAGCTGCACAAGAAAACACTGGGAATTATAACATATTTGGTATTTTGATTGGGATGATGGGTTTGTGGGTCTATGCATATATTAAAACTCACAGTAGGGCTTCCCTGGTGGCACAGTGGTTGAGAGTCCGCCTGCCGACGCAGGGGACACGGGTTCATGCCCCGGTCTGGGAAGATCCCACATGCCGCGGAGCGGCTGGGCCCGTGAGCCATGGCTGCTGAGCCTGTGCATCCGGAGCCTGTGCTCTGCAATGGGAGAGGCCAGAACAGTGAGAGGCCTGTGTACCGCAAAAAAAAAAAAAAAAAAAAAAAAAAAAAAAAAAAAAAAAAAAAACTCACAGTAGTCAGTATACTTTAAATATGAACAATGTATTGTGTGTAAATTGTACCTCAATAAAGCTATTAAAAAGTCAAACCCCTGATCACCTGCTTCCAACTAGGTGAGCTCTCATTCCCTGTTCTATGTCCAATCATAACAACCTGTTTGATAATTGGCAGCATCCCTGTTTGCTCCTTCTCTCCCTATGGATTTCCAGCTGGGCGCCAAAAGAGATTAAGCCCCTTTTGTTCCATGTGTCTCTTACAAACCTAACACAGTGAATGAAAGGATGAAGCATTGGTAGTCTCACTCATGCTGGTAAATATCTGAGAATGAACATCTTTTCCTATCAAAACAGGTCCTCTGAGGACAGGGCAATAGGGGATGGATCAATGGTAGATACTAGGAAAGGTGTCTGCTTACTGTGCTCCGGTATGCAAGTGAGGGACAGGAGGGTAAACAGGAGAGGGACTGAGATATTTAGCAAACAATGCTTTAACTTGAGACATATGTAGAAACCAGTAAAGAAAAATCTACGTGGAGGTGGAACACAATATAAAAATTACCTCATTTAATTTATGCTACCTATGAGACACCAAAGAACAATGCTTACATTTTAGGAACGGTGTTGGAAGTGCAAATCGAGAGGGGGATTTTGTGCATATGTTAGATGCAGCCGTCAGGGAACACCCATTCTGGAATGAAGCGATGTCACGTCACTTTGGGGTTTCACTGTCATTCAGCTTCACCCTGAGCTCACTGCCCTCAGGAAGCTAGCAGGTTAGACGCTTTAATTGAGAAGGGAAAGCTTTGAGTCCTGGGAGATATTCCTGTAGCTGAGAGTTTAATTTTAACTAAATGGAAACGGCTCATGAAATAAAAGCAAGATTGAGCCTTTATGGAACATTTTAGGATTGTACATGGCGGCAGTCCCAAGATGAAAAACCAGGGTCCAAAGGTAATCTTAAAAAGATGCCTGTAGGGTCACTTAAAGCATCTGAAATGACCTACCATGGAAAATAAAATCCTAATGGGCAAATCCTGGTGCTTTATCTATACATACAAATGGGAAGTTAAATAGTTATCTAGCTGTTTTTAGATATTCAGTTTTATGCAAACGATGTTATTCTTAACGGCATTTTTGTAAGGCCCTCATTGCATACCGTTTTAATTAAATTTTATTTATTGAGCCACTGTGTTCACTGCCACGGAGCTGTAAATTATAATTTAAGATATAATTATTTTCTGATTTCAAGGATTAGCCTCTCCCTGCGCTACTTAAATAATATGATAGAAATTCTGTGATTCAACACTCAACTGAAAGATAAGAACAGTGTTTCGGGGTGTTGGAAGAAGAGAGATCTATGTAAGCAATACGGAACAAGTAACTCTGCAAAGAAGAGATGGGCTTTGAGGCTACTCTTGAAGGATTCTTGAACTGGGGAAGTGATATAAGATAGAGAAGGGCATCCACATAGGAGAACAGGAGGAGTACAAGAGAGATACCACAGAAAGCTCTCAGGTTTCCCCCCTTGTTAAAAAAAAAAAAATCTTATGGTGTCTGAGTTTGTTCAAAGTCTAAGAAAAATATTAGGCATAGCAGGGCTTCTCTATAATGGTGTAATGATCGAACCTGAATCAGAAACCACCTCAGGACAGAGGGAGGGTAAAAAGGCGTCAATTTCTCATTGTCCCCCATCAACACCCACTGTAGACATAATTCGTAGATTAAAATCCTTTCTGACTGTGGACCTCAGATTGGACTGCCTGGGAATATGGTGCTCCACAGCACAGGCTAGTTTTATCTGTTTCTGGATTTATTTTTATGCTTATTTTAAACTTCTGTAGTGAGAGATACTCTAGCAGGGTACTAAATATCAAAATGGAATCCGTCTTTACTAATGGCTTTAAAGTTAATCTGGGTTAGGGATTATAAAATTATAGATATTAGTATTTCCCTACTGTGTGATGAAAGCAACCCATGCTATACCATGCATTTAAGAAATGTCACCACACAAATCCCAAGATGGTCTTCCTCCACAATTCCAATGGCCAAATCCTTCAGTTTTTTGCGGTATGCGGGCCTCTCACTGTCGCGGCCTCTCCCGTTGCGGAGCACAGGCTCTGGACGCGCAGGCTCAGCGGCCATGGCTCACGGGCCCAGCCGCTCCACGGCATGTGGGATCTTCCCGGACCAGGGCACGAACCCGTGTCCCCTGCATCGGCAGGCAGACTGTCAACCACTGCACCACCAGGAAAGCCCTGGTTTTTTTTTTTTTTTGATGTTAACTATAACAGGCCAAGTAGGAGGGATAACCAATATGAGAGGAAGATCAACTTGCCTAGGGACACAGATACCGCAAATAAAAGAAAATAATTTTAACACGTATTTAATATTTTACAGGTTCTAGGCAAGATTCTATGAACTTTCACATACGTTAAAATCACCATAACAACTGTGTGAAGAGAATATTATTAGCTCCATTTTATGGATGAGGAGACCGAGGCTCAGTAAGATTAAAAGCAACAGAACACAGATATAAACTCAGGTCATCTGACCCCAATCCCAATATTCTGTGTAATCATCATGATTAAAGTAACATGTATTAGGTACTTGCTCTATGCCATCTTCTCTGCTAAGTGTTTTATATAAATCATCTCACTCCCAGCATAATGTCCCTAGAAAGGAAGATCACTGGCTAACATTCACAGATTCAGAAACAGGTTGATCAAGGTCACACAGCTGATAAGTAACCCAGCTAGAACTTGAAATCTGAGTTTAGAACTAACACTCTTTATTAATATATTTTGCTGCCTCTTATAGGATAGTGCAATCCTAAAAGTGAATTCAGTTACAGGTATTTGGACCTTATTCAGGCAATATCTATGTGATAAGGTGAGGGAGAAAATCCATTCCCTTGGAGAATCAGACAGCAAGCACACATTGAAATCTCATTAGAAGTTAGTTACAGGAAATAATACGTTTAAATGTTTCAGTATATCATCCTCCTCCACAAAAAGGACACTTCCATTTTCGCTTAATATCCTATCCTTAATTAGCAATGACAAGAGCCTCAATTATGGGTTGCTTTCTATATATGCCTAAAACCATGCTTAGCACTTTATATAAAAGATCTCATTTAATCCTCACAACCAGACTATTAAGTCTATGACTTCTCCCTGTGAATCAAGGGAACAGTATACAAAGCTCAAAGAACTCCAACAGGTACTAACCTACCTAGTTAAGGGAAGCAGAGCAATTCTGGCCCACAAACACCTTGGAAGCTAATCATCTCTGCCTTTCACATGGAAGCCACAGTTGTGACAGTATTCAGCAGTCACCTGGTGAGATGTAATGCATTTATCTGATACGACTGTGGGAAATGTGCTATAAAAATAAACCCAGTGTGCCTTGCTTGTTGTGCCAAAGAAACCTCCCTGGACAGTGTGAGTGGATAAAATATTGAAGAAATATTGCTGCCCATGATTAGAGTTAGAGGGATGGAAAAAAATGAAGCATACATTTGAGAAGGGGATAAACAGCCACAGACTTCCTTACTTTTGTCCAGAGAATGTGAGCAATTCAGCAAAGAGCTCCTAGCCTTCCTCTGTGTAAAACTATTGCTAGATGTTAACTTGCCAGGGCTGCAGGACCCAGCACCTCCTGCATGTATACCCTGTCAATGGAATGTGAGCAAAGGTAATGAATGTCACTTCTGGGATGGAGTGATTAAGAGCAGAGCCTCTACACCCTTTTCTCCTCCGTCTTCCAACTACATTCCAAAGGCTTTGAGGCCCTAGGAAAGAGAGTCAGGACATAGAAGAAGCCTGGGTTCCTAATTCACCTCATGGAGAAAAGATCTCAGCAAATAAAAAATATCATGTTGGATTATGTCCTTAAAAGCACAAACTCTATTAGATAGATTTCCATCTTGGGCAGGTGAATACTCAAATACATAATAAGACTAAATAAAATATTTTTCTCCTGATATTCTGTTCATAAGACTATAATGATACTTGTCCAACTGTACAATAATTATGTGTTAACCTCTATGACTGCCCACAAGCCTGGGAGACCCTCCAAGGTAATGATAATGACTTTTTCACCTTTCCAGCTCAGCACCTAGATCAATACCAGGTACAGTACCCACAGTAACAAATATTTTGTGAATATATGAATGATGTGTAAATAGACGAATACAAGTATGAATAACTGAGTGGAGAGACTGGAGTATACAGAGAATAAAACAATTATTTTCATAACAAGACCACACAAATTACTTTCCATTTGACTTTAGAATGCATTTTTGAACTTATATTTAAATGTGGGTGTGTCCAAATCAATTCAAAATCTTTCAAATAATAGAATTAAGTCAAACCATCAGAGGTTTAAAAAAAGAAAAGAAAAAAGCTTGTCTCTTTTGTTCTTCATCCTCAATTTCTCTCCCTAAACCTTTCTGGCTTAGGCAAAGCACCAACCTAACTTGAATTGTCCTTTTTCATTCAAAGTGTGTTACCTTCCTGCTGAGTGTCTTAAGTAAAAGATAAAGAATAAATATGTTCTCAGCTCCTGTGAGGCTGCAGGGTTCCTCTAGGTAAAGAAAGGGTAAAAGAGAGAAGTTTGCTATTTTTTATATTACTTTCAAAGTTCTTCAAGGCTGTTTTAAGTCACATACCTGAATCAGAGGGTACCAAGCAGTCTGCTTAGGTATACAGTTCTGAATCTAATGTTTGTAAGTGGGACATGAGATAATGATCCCCTCAACCCTTGGGGCTGCCTGGTACAGCCTGGGTTACCCAGAACCCTGGAACTATTCACATTCAGCCACAAATAGCCTCTGTAGGGTCTCCCAGGAAGGTTCCCCAAGAGAGACAGAGTCAGACGAAAGGTCAAAAGTGGTCTCGGATGGCAGACACAGTGAGAAACGCCACACCCATGGGTCCATCAAAGTTCTGTCGCCATTCAACCAGCGGGCATCCACTTGTGCAACAGCCAGCGGCGAGTATGCCAATGCTCATGGTGAACAAGAGACTGCTAGGATTGCTACAAGAACTAATGATCCAGAGCAAAGATACAGCAGGTCAGGGGCGGGAGTCCCAGGAGACCTTGTCAGCATGGGTTTAGGTGGTTACCCGCCCATCTCTGTCTTCATGTGAAGATGATATGACCGCCTAGTGGATGTGAAGGCTCTACCACAGTCTGTGCCTTCTACCGTCATTACTGGGACATACCTTATAAAAGCAACCACCAACTTGGAACGAAATCAGTCTCATACACGTCATCAGATGATACTGCCATGAGTTTTGTGTGCCAAAGAGAGAAGAAACTAGATTCTTTTAAAAACACTGGCTTGAAAATTTTTGAATGATCGTAAAAATGATTAAAATTTTCTTGTCTAATGTGACGATCAAAAACAGAGAGCTGTTATTAAAACATTGATTAGAACTACAGTCACAATTTCAAGAGTAAGACCTGGTAAACAAAACAAAACAAAACAAACAAAAAAACCAAAAAACACTTATGTTTGTGGAAGCAACTACAAGTTTCTCAGTAAAAATCCTGAAAAGCATTACTTGAAAATTATGTAAATTAAGTATTTGATATCTTTCCCAATACTTTATACTTTATTATGGCTTGTTGTTTTAAACTTTTATTTATATCAGTTGTTTTACTTTATCATTGTTTAATAGAAAGGCTATACAACTTTTACCAAGCTCCATTTAGATCCCCTCTAGTTTATTCTAGTATAGCATACAAGCATCATTTAATAAATGTGCCATGCAGTGAAAACAGTAAGCAGTAGTACCTAAGTATATAAGCAGCATATTAATATTCACAACTAGACAATGTGTTCTAGAGTCGAAGGGGGCAGAACCCAGAAGATACCCTTAGCCTACTGATTAGGTAAATATTCAATTTAAGATGATATATTCCCTAGACCACACAAAAAATAGATACCAGTGTAATAATAAGATTTGAGGTCTGTAATTTTATCTAGCAATGTAGCCCTTAAGGCAGCAATCGCTGGTGTTTCATGAATTAATTGCCTACCGTGGAGCTTTTCAACATAGAATACAAATTAATCCCACACACCTTACTATTATAAAATTTACTTACATTTTTCATGACACATGCAGAATCTAAAGATTTATAAATATGGAGTAGATAATGCCTTCCATTTAAATTTGGCATCAAGCTATCGCTCTGAGCCCAAAATAACAATGCAGACAACGCTGGTTTAAAAAAAAATCCCAGATTTGCTTCATTTTGGCTGTTGGTTCCTTTGCCTAAGTGTTTGGTTTTTTCTTTCTTTTAATCTTACTCTATAAAGCCAAGCCAAAGTTCTTTATTCGAAGAATCAGGTATTTTGACTGATGGTGAAGCAGATGGATCACAAGATTAGGAGGTGGGACAACTGGATACTTCTGATTACAACTCTTTTACAGATTTGTTTGCTTGAGTATGGATCAAGTCCCTTCTTATTTGAGCTAGAGTTTCCTCATCACTAGCATGAAGGTTTTCATTAAATATTTCTGAGTGTTCTTTTGAGCGTCATGTGAATTTGTGATCTTGTCTAACTTGTTGCAGAAAACATTTAAATGTATATCATCTTAGAAGTCTTTATACTAGTTATAAATTCAAACAAAGTAGGGATTTTAAACGCTGAATTATCCTGATTTTATGCCAGGCTGCCACTAATAAACAAACAGAAAGTTCCCTGATACTGCTTCTCTATTACGGGATATTGATATATTTTGGGATTTGAGGTTGGATTGACCTCCCCCTGTTTACAAGACACAACTTTCTGATTTGGTACCTGCTATGTCTCCTATTCATCTTTTTGTAAGACTTTTTAAACATTAAGCAAAACCCTCATGGTACAGAATTTCCCACAAGTGGCCCACATTTCAAAAGTAGAATTCAACTGAGACTTGAAGATGGGCCACATGCAGCACACCTTGCTGACATGTTCCTCTACCCACGTCCCTCCTTTTCTCACTGCCTGGTAATTGAAGTGTATTTTTGTCAGTGGTGTCAAAGCCTGTCTCCTAGGCTGTCTTATTATTTTTAAATCCCCGACAAGTCCACCACAGTGATCCAACTCCTTGCATTTTATAGGTGCTCAAGATCTATTGGCCAAGCCAACACGTCTCTCAGTTTCTCTAGACTTGCAGGTCCTTAACTGCAGACCCTAGGGTGAGTGGGAGGCACAGCAGCTGGCCTGGAAGAAACTGTGCATAATCTATAGATTTTTACTTATGCAGCTTTGTGCACTAATTCTGGATAAGCACATGATAGAATGTCCTAAGTGTGAATTTTGTCAGGTGTAGTGATGGTGGGAAAGAGGCTGGTAATAGCTATTGCAGACCACACTGCATTACAAAAAATCTGATAAATCCAAGCAATTCAGTTCAAAATGGTCAATTAAGGGGAAAAATGCAGTCATTTAACTTGATAATTCTACATGATCCATTAAGTCTCTCACAGACTCCACCAAAAGGAAAGCAAAAAGAGTTGAACGAAGGTAGAGGAAGATTTTCTTTAAGGTCCACTACTTGATTTCTTTTAGCTCCTAAACATGTGGGAAGCAGTAAAGCATGGTGCTCAGGCCATTGTACTCACCTGATCTTCGAGTGGAGCAGTGTAATTTGTGCACTGGCTGAACAGATGGATAACTGATCATAGGCAAATTCTTAACTTTTCTCTTCCTCAGTGTCTTCATCTGTAAAATGGGGATATTATTGGTACTTACTTCTTAAGAGCTTTGTGAGGATTAACTACACTAATCCATGGACAAGAGACATGTTGTCTACATAACAGGTGCCCAATAAGTTACAGTGATTGTGTTGTGTTGTTGATAACGCCCATGACAACAACGATGGCATGTGTCTATTTTTATCATTACAGTGTGATTACACGTCATATATGTTGTATCTCCTTGTTCTGAGATTAACATAGCCTCTTTTAGAAACCACCAAAAGGCTCAACAGTATCGGTTAGAAACATCTGTGAGCAACAAACATTCAGAAACAAACATTCAATTAAGACGACCGCTTGCAGAAGCAGTCCCTGAAGCATATGTGATCTAGAAGGGATGCCCCCTTCTCCCAGCAGGGATGCTCCTGCTGGGAGAGAATCTTCTATTGTTGCCAGTCAGGATCATTCCCTGTTGGTTTGAATTAACCTGAAAGATCCTCAGCAGTTTAGGTATGTTTAGCTCAACATCGCAGATTGTTTATACCTGTGACGCAGGCACGTCAAAAAAACAAACACTGAATCAGTGGCTTAGGGTTTCCAGCTGAAGCTACAGCGGTTCTTTTCTGTAAGCACAGGAAATCAGCCAAGCTCGGTTTGCTTAAGACATTCAGGTAAACCGTTTGCTTTGTCAAAGCACTCTCTCCCAGGAACGACCAAACTATTCTGAATCATTTACTTCTTTCCATGAGGTGGATTCCCCATTCGTAAACACAAAGAAAGTGTTTAATCAGAAGCAGCCAGAAGTGATTGGTGATAACTGGGATTTAATGGCTCAATCTCAAATCTAGTTTCAATTGTGTTTCACCAGAGATTTTTCAGATTCTTGCTATGAGAGTCTGGCAGAAGACAATAAAAATCATGATTTCCTCACTTTTTTCTGATGTTTTGCTATGGCAGTAAATAATATGTTCAGTATTCCCCTGGAAATATACAAAGCACTTTACGTGGTGTGTTCATCATTTACCTCTGACTAAAATGTCCAAATGACTGAGAATTAATGAAAACCATTACGGATAGGAGCAAAGGATGTGTACCAAGATGTTCACTAAAGCATTGCCTACAATTGTGAAAATGAAAACTTATATATTATAAACTGTGTAATAATAGGCATGAAGTATTTACTACTACATGGACTATGAAACCATTAAAATAATGATGTAGAAACGAAAAAATGTGAAAAACGGGTTTTAAAACAAAACAATACACACTAATATTAGATTATTTAGTTATTATTCTGGGTCCAACCAGAAGAAAAACAAACAGTAATTTGAGCATGGAAAGTGTAATGAAAAAACTATTAATTATGAAAGAGGATTAGAGTAAGGAAGGAATGGCCAGGGACAAGCAAAGAGAACGCCAAAACACACAGCAGAAATAAGGAGAGCCGCTAACCCTCCAGCTGAAAAGAAGACCTCCTCCTCCCTGCCCACAGGACTGAGGTCCAGACCCGGCTGAAAAGAGCATGACTGTGGCTCACTGGATGGTAAAGAAGCTGCTGTGGTGTCTCATGGTGGAACTTTCTGGAAATAGGCCCTCTGTAAGTTACTGGAAATCCACCTTCTAGGGTTCCAGTAAGACTATGCACGGGGAGATTTCTCACCTGAGGCGCTACTCCAAAACTGCTTGATAGAAGCTGACGGTAGCTGTCGTCCACTGCTCTCTCTGCGCACTGCTGAAGCCGACTACCGGAGAAGCTGTGAGCCCCGGGAGCAGGGCTGAGGACACCCTCGGAGCTGCCGGAGTGAGTGGGCGCTGAAGACGCCACCAAGAGCCTTCCCAGCAAGCACCGGGGCATCACGAAGCAATACCTTCCTCAGGTGCCATCAATTAGTAAAGCCTAACATCACAGGAGCTGGCCAAGGAAAAACTATTTAAAGGACCCACAGCAGTTTTCACAGAGCAAGTAACAAAAGAGTGAATTTCGAGCTGAGAGGCGGTAACCAATGTTACCTCAAGAAAAATTAAATTAAAAAGAAGTTTTGTTTTTTTTTTTGCGGTACGCGGGCCTCTCATTATTGTGGCCTCTCCCGTTGCGGAGCACAGGCTCCGGACGCGCAGGCTCAGCGGCCATGCCTCACGGGCGCAGCCGCTCCACGGCATGTGGGATCCTCCCAGACCGGGGCACGAACCCGTGTGCCCTGCATCGGCAGGCGGACTCTCAATCACTGCGCCACCAGGAAAGCCCTAAAAAGGAGTTTTTATCACATAATCAGTGAAATGCAAATTCAAGCAATAAAATGCCATTTTTGACAAAAAAACAAACTGACACAAAGAGTATATAATATTAAAATGTTAACAATGGCTCTCTTTGGGTGGGAAATTATCAGTGAATTTCTCATTTTTCTTGGAGCATTGCCATATTCCTACAATATAAATGTAAATAGATTTCCAATGCACAAAAATAAAATACAGTTATCAACTCAGCTACCCAATAAACTTAATATTCACTCAATAACTTTTACTCTGTATTTAATTACAGCATAAAATGTAAGAACAAATGCAATATGGATGCTGCATATTAAAGGGACTCGATCAGTCTTACTCATGTTGTGGAATCAAGGAAAGGACCATTCAAGCGTTTCCATGAGTTTCTCTTCCATTCTACCTAAAACTCCCTCTTGCTGGAGGAATTATGTCCATCAAATTCTAGTTATCCAAATCAACACATTTAATATATCTTACAGGGGTATTAGTGCTTTGTGTGTGTGTGTGTGTGGAGGGGTGGTGGGTACAGGTGAAATAAGTTTAGGAAATGATCAATGTACCAAAGGGGAACAGGTTTACATATTATTGTTTCTATCTGTACATACCACACAGGTTTGTACAGAACTGCAATAGTGTTTGGATCCAGCTAGAGCCTGGATATGATTCTGCTTTACCAGCCCAACAAGGAACTTCTTCTGTGCACATGATTGAATCAAGGTGAATGAACATGTCTGGGGGAAGTTTTAAAGGCCTACAAAAGCACTACAGCTCTGTCAAGTGATGTAATATAATTATAAACGTTCTTGAAAAAAATTTACTGCTGCCTTTCAGTCTACCTTCTTGTCTTTTACTACGCTCTACCCTATTTTAAATGTGATTTAAGGAAATGCTCCATACTTTCTTAGTCTGTCCCTCCCTTTCTTCCTCTCTGCCTTATAAAAGAATAAATATATAGTCGAGCCAAAAAAAAACCCTCCAGCTTATTTGTAAAAAAAGCTTCAACTAGCAACCTAAGTGTCCATCAACGGATGAGTGGATAAAGAAGATGTGGCACATATATGCAATGGAATATTACTCAGCCATAAAAAGAAACGAAATTGCGTTATTTGCAGTGAGGTGGACGGACCTAGAGTCCGTCATACAGAGTGAAGTAAGTCAGAAAGAGAAAAAGAAATACTGTATGCTAACACATATATATGGAATCTAAAAAAAAAAAAAAGGCTCTGAAGAACCTAGGGGTAGGACAGAAATAAAGATGCAGACATAGAGAATGGATTTGAGGACACGTGGAGGGGGAAGGGTAAGCTGGGACGTAGTGAGAGAGTGGCATGGACATATATATACTACCAAATGTAAAATAGATAGCTAGTGGGAAGCAGCCGCACAGCACAGGGAGATCAGCTCGATGCTTTGTGACCACCTAGAGGGGTGGGATAGGGAGGGTGGGAGGGAGACACAAGAGGGAGGAGATGTGGGGATATATGTATGTGTATAGCTGATTCACTTTGTTATAAAGCAGAAACTAACACACCACTGTAAAGCAATTATATTCCAATAACGATGTTAAAAAATAAAAATAAAAGTAAGCTTTAAAAAAAGCTTCAACTGCAAAGGGACATGTTACCACCTGCTACCATCAATATAATACCTAATAATTTATCACTGACGCTGTAAGAAAGTTAGTGGTGTACCTAAAACCATCTTTTATTTTAAATATCCCTTGTTGTGCTAGTGATGATTTTCCTTTATTACCCCCAAGTCATATATTTAAACCTAAAGAGACAAACCCAATTTCACCTCTCTAAATTATTCTACTGTAACCACATGTACCCTAACTGTAGGAGATGCTTGAGCCATTTTCTACTTAAAATTCTGAAACACTCGTGCTCACATAATCCCCACGGACACTTTTGCAAATGATCAAAAATTTCATCAAGGCCACTGGATCAGAACAATTAGTGGGTACATCAAGTAAAAAGCAATGTAAAGGGTTAACACTAAGAATACCTTGAGGGAAAAGCCTAATTGTGTGCCTCTGTAGGTAAGACATCCATATTTCTTTTAAAATGCTTTTACGGCAGTACTACAGATGCATGTTAATATACCCTGCTTGATTTAAAAAAGAACTTTAATGGTGGAACATATCAAATTCAAATAGCACAAGTTGCAGCGCTTGATTTTTCTTAAAAGGTCCATTTTTACTTCTTACTCTTCAATCTTGACATCACTTTTAGAATGCTTCCCCGACACCTGTCCCCTGATCCAGGCACTCAGTGATATTTCCTTACATCTATGTTTCTTTTATCACATTGCATCATAATCATTTACTTAATCAACTTTCTGCTACAATATGAGTTCTGTGAAGCCAGGATCCATGTTTTATTAAGTTTGAATCTCCAAAGTTTAGTGGATTTGCTGTTTCAATAAATATTTATTAAATGTCTACTCTTTCCCAGATGTGTGTCCTGGGTATAAATAAGGTGGCTTGTCAAAAAGAGAGATGTGGTTCTTGGGCTCGTGGAATTTAGAGTTCAGTGAGGGAAACAGTAAATTAACAAGAAGACATTCTAACAAACAATTACAAATTCATACAAGTTCTATAGTATAAAAGAGAAAGACGTTGCGACACATATTAACCTGGGGGAGTTTCTCGGGATAAACAGGACAAGGCCACCCTTGGAGGCCACTTGGAAGCCACTTGGAAGTATGTGAGGCTCAACATAAGGGAATAGAGTGTGTGAAGTTTCTGAGTCCAGGAGAACTCAGCAGGAATAAATGGAGGAGTGAAGAAATAAATGATTTGGAAATGAACACTGTGGCAACATGATGGAAAGTTGAAACATTACCTGGGCCTCTAAGAAGCTTATGAACAGCAAGGAAATTGAGCCCGAGAATCCCCATCCTTTCCGTCCTGCAAGTCACTCAACCTATTTCTATTCTTTTTTCTTTTAACCAAGGCAGACATTGCTAATCAATCACGGCATTCTTCCCCCCAAGGCTGGACAGAGCTTAAATTTTTTTCTTAATTCAGTGCTTCTGCCAACCATTACCACTCATTCAAAATGGGCACTCAAGATGATACCCTTTTGCCCTTCCTGATGTAAGTGGTTAATACCATTTTTACCTAATTAATAAACAATTTGATATTGGCTTGAGGGGGACAAGAGGTAGCAAACTGAGCTAATACATATAAAGCAGTGAAGGTTGTAAATGGATAAGCAGCATTACAGGTGCTGAATTGATAGGAGTGATTATAATGATGCTGGGAAAATACGGGGCATCCAGTAACTGATGGGAGCTAGCATTTGAGGCTACTCCTGAGGGTGAGAGAAATTACCAAGTGGGAAGCACTGAGTCACTGAAGTCACTCTTTCATAACGTCATAGTTTTTAGCTAACGTAACGTCATATGTTAGCTTGGGACAGCCAAGCTAATATTTTCTCAAAAATACAGAGAAAGCACTATCTTTACACTCAAGCAAAAAAAAAAAAAAAAAAAAAAAATAGATCATCATCAGAAAGGATATATACAGTTGGAAACTAGCATCTTGACCTAGTCCTAGTACATTTAGAAATGAAACCTCATCAGCTTTACTGGCTTCACCACTTAGTCCGTGTACCAGAACTTCAGCAAGCCAGAGTTAGCCAGTCTAAAACATTCAGTTTTCCCCCACCTGCACTGAGTGAACCATGCATCTTAGGTATAAAATGACAGCATTTATAATTTAATACGAGCTAAACCCAGAAGTACTCTAACGTATTATTAAGGTTGGAAATTTCTTAGAAACCAAAGAAATACAAAAGTTTAGTTCTTATGATGACATTAATTGGAAATACGTTGCATCTACTACATGTTGAGAATCTCCTTGGATATGAATTGATGCACTGAGACCTAGCCATAGGATATAGCTACCCAATCCACTGCCTACTTATATAAGTTCCTCTGAATAAGGTTTTATTATATATTGTTTCACTTTAGAACTGCCTACGTTGGGCAGAGTAGTTTTCCTGAGTTACAGTAATAGTTATCACTTTGAGTGTCTGTTTTATGTCAGTGCCGTGCTAGGCCTCTTATATATATTATTTATAATGCATACAATAACCCAGTAAAGACTGACCCGATTTCTACCTCACAGACAAGGCAACTGCAGTTCAGAGAATTTAAGGAACTTGTTCAATTTACATAACTAAATCAGTGATAGGGATGGGATTTGGATGCAGTTCTGTCTCACTCCAGAGCTCATGTCATTTTCACTACCCTTTGTTTGCAAGTTAGCTCTATCTCATTCCACAGCCACACACAGATTAGGGAAAATCAGAGGACCACCCCAGACACCACATTTGTAAGGACCTGCCTTTAGGAAGGGGGAAAGCGGGCTAGCTTGTGGGGGAGAGAGTTGTTCCCATCTGATGCTAGGGCTTGTACAGCCTCCATCAGCCCCGGAATCTCTCCGACAGCACCTGAGCAATGTATGTGATCAGCACTTTCCACCTTCCTCATGGCTACATACGCTGATTAATTGCTCCTGGTACAGATGCTCATTTTAACAAGTCACTCGTTGTAAATAGGACCAGGTGTAGGGCCCATTTCCTGCTCCACTCACTTTATTGAAGCCAAATACTCCATCTATATCCTTCCCGAGTTGTATCTCACAGTTATAGACAATAGGCACTGTGAGTCTTAAGCATGAATAGATTGACATAAAGGCATTCTCTCTTCACTAAAAGGAAAAAAAAAGTACACTTACTGGGTGATAATATGGCAGGAAGTCTGCTATATATCTTTATAGACAGGGTACCGAGGTATAATTATTTCACTTTAGCTCACAGATGCTTTCACTCGTTTCCTGATTTTCGTTTTGTTTTGTGCCGCTCACGACAGACCAAACCATTTTTGCACAGATCAGGCCCTGCAGCTCAGGGCCGACTCTCATAGATACTCTGAATCAAGTACAGAGATGAGCAGCTGGGAAGATGGGGGAGGCAGTCAGGGAGGCAGGGAGACCTGAACAGATGAGTAACGGGGACCAGGAAGGAGGACAGAGGCTCTGTACATGATTAAACATGAATATGGGCCCTCTTGCCAACCAGATGCATCATCTTTATGCAACTGGAATGACCCCTTTTCCCACACCTCCCTACGCCACACAGAATGCTTTGACTGATTTTTACTGACAGCTCAGCATGTGCTATAACAGCAGTAGCACACCGAGTAGAACAGGTTGACGGTGTGGCAGATACCGCCATCCCTTTCCAATGTTTGTAGGCTTTCCGAGCAGGCCGTGGGCGTCCTGTGCACCTCACTCTTTTTCTAGCAGAGGCCAAGCGATGCAGACATTAACTATGCACCTAAATGAGACTCCTAATGAGACAGAGCAGAACCCTATGATCCCTTCCCCTAACCATGTCCTCTGCCTGCTTTTTGTCTGTGAAAAATCTTTAGCCAAAAATTAAGTTTGATCAGAGAAGTGAGAAAATGCAGAAGCAAAAAATAAAAGCAGTCAAACAGGACAAAACAATAATAATTTATCAGTAAGCAAAGTTAAGGACCTTTAGTTCCTCCTCAATGGCTATAGATAATATTCTGAGCCATATCCTGTGAGCTGTGTGAAACCCCACTAGGTGAAGAAGTTAAGTACATGATGACCAGACTGTAGGCATGACATAAGCCGCCACAATTCACAATTCTGAGAACTGGCCTCAAAGAAATGAGAACGAACTGACCCTGGGACTGAAGACTAACTGTGCTTAAAACAATCAGGATGACGCTGGTCAGACCACCGATGACCAATTTCAAGATGACGGTCAGAGCTGACTGTGCTGTTTCTGCGTGTAGCCCCCTCCCTCCGTCTATAAAAGCTCTTGCCCCCTGATTGGGTGGGTGCGGGGAGTTGGCCTTCGGACAGGCATCCTCCCTCCCACATCCCCTGGTCGCCGGCACCCAAAACAAAGTAAACTTTCCTTTCCACCGACCTTGTCTCTTTACTTGCTTTTGAGCGGCGAGCAGCTAGACCCCATTTCCGGTTACACTAACAGGAAAGGCAGAGAGAAAAAATCATTTAAATACAGGATGTAGAGAACACAGATGTAGAGAACAAATGTATGGACACCAAGGGGGGAAAGTGGCGAGGGGAGGGTGGTGGTGGGATGAATTGGGAGATTGGGATTGACGTATATACACTACTATGTATAAAATGGATAACTAATGAGAACCTGCTGTATAAAATAATAAATAAAATAAAATTTAAAAATTAAAAAAAAACCATAAGTGGCATTTTATGCACCAGTTCAAATAAGGGGGAACCTAATCATTGTGAATGATAAACAAGTTTGTGAAAAACCCACTACTTATTAGAATAGCACGCTCCATGTAAAAATAAATTTTCTATTGGTAAATATAGCAGAAGGCTACAATTACAACCTTTCAATGATTGCAATCCACAGAAAAGCCATTTAGTGATAAATTGGAGAGCAAGAGGAGATTATCACCTGTTTAAGCTTCCACTGATTCTATCACGTTGTTTGCCTGGCAGTAACTAGGCTATGATAGAAAAGTTGAGAAAAACTCATTTTTCCGCTATCTAAATATTATTAATTGCAAGCATTCATTTTGAAAGAGTTTTGGCTCTTTGGCAGAAAAGAATCTGCTTGACAACTACTAATTATACTTAATAATAAATAATATTTATCATTTACATTTTTTTTTTTTTTTTTGCGGTACGCGGGCCTCTCACTGTTGTGGCCTTGCCCGTTGCGGGGCACAGGCTCCAGACGCGCAGGCTCAGCGGCCATGGCTCACGGGCCCAGCCGCTCCGCGGCATGTGGGATCTTCCCGGACCGGGGCACGAACCCGCGTCCCCTGCATCGGCAGGCGGACTCTCAACCACTAGCGCCACCAGGGAAGCCCTACATAATTATTTTCATATTTAAATCCTTTCACAGATTTTGTTTCCTCATATGGAATATCAGTGCAACTTGACTGCACATAATGTTATGATATTTCTGTGAAACCAGCCCCAAGTAGTAAGCTTTCATAAGAAAATTGGGGCCTTAATCTTATCTCTATTAACAAGTGTTAACAAATCATTAGAATTTCCTTTTTCAGCACCTGAAGAGGCGGGCAGTATTGAACAACTATCTGAGGAACACTGAACTGACTTTTTGCCAAAACACCCAGTTAACGCCAAAACTGTGCAAAAATATTTAGAAGAGGCAGAGACATGAGGCAACAAGATCAATGAGAGACGTATTAAATTAAAAGAAATACCTCTCTCTCTCTATCTGCCTACCTATCTATCAACAGGGTGAAAACAAAAGAGCAAAACAAATGAAATCAATATACTTAATATAGTTGTGAATGTAAAGGTCTGAATATAGATTTTTAAAAAAATTGTCTGCACGAGTTGGATATTTGACCTAGTGCGTACATGTGTAGAAATTTATTCTAAGGATTTCACAGAAATCTAGGTACCATAGCATTAATTGGAATACTATTTGTAAAAAAGAAAAACTTGGAAATAATTTGTTTCCAACAATAGGGCATTGTTTAAATAAGTGATATCATATGTTGAAATGTTAAATAAGTTTTAAATTTTCGAAATGAGGAATATTATATCATGTGGGAAATTGTCATGATAACATTAGGTGAAAAGGTACTAGAAATAAAAATTATATAAACAGTATATCTTAGCCTTATTAAATAATGTATGCATAACATATATGTAAATATATGTTTATATAAGTATATATGCACATATAAGTGGGAAAATGCAAAAATGGAAAAGATAATATTTATCTCAAAGTTCTGCAAGTGTATTTATATTTTTCCTTTACATTTTTCTGTATTTTATAATTTTTCTACCATAAAATATTAATTTAATTACTATGTATTTTTGAACAACTCTATTTTTTACAATTGTTTTTACATATACAGTGGTCACGTGTTTGCTTAACAGAGTGCAAATGAAAAATAAAGGCTGTTTTTGTGGTTCTCATGATGTTTAAAAGACTAAAACAATTTCTGAGACCTCGAAGTCTACTTTGGCCCCACAATTCCACATCTAGTCTGGGACCTCATCATAAGACTATCAAGCAACTGGGTGAAAAAGATAATTGCTGCGACACTATTTATAATAGGAGAAACATGGAACCAACATTAAGGTCTACCGAAAGGGGATTTATGAAATGAATGGTGCTACAGCCACTGCCTAGAGCTACAGCTATTAAAATGATCATGTTCCAGGAACACAAATTCACCCGGGAGGGGCTGTTCTTGCAGGCTGTTTGCATCAAACAGGAATCGCTAACGATGAAGCTCTCACTGGAGAACACCTCCCAGGGCATCAGATGTACCTGCGCTTCAACTTCCCCCACATCCAGGTAAGGCTGCACACCAAGTATCACCAGACTGTCCACTTTTCAGGAGAAGCTGCAACATGCCTAGGCTTTTCAGATGTTGTGCAGGCCTGGGGGTGGGACTCAAGGGTGGGGAATAAAATGTCTACAGGCTGAATTTACCTAGTCAGCCAAGAGTTTGCAAACTTTGATGCAGAATTAAATTTATAACTATGTAATAATGTCCAATGCTTACATTACATTTTAAAACAGGGGTTTAAAACATTATGTTTTTATTTAGGTTAAACTATGTGTATATGTTAGTATGTTTGTGTGATGTTCACACAAATGAACACACACACTATATAGGGAGATAAAAAGCAGAGATGAATGGATCTGAAAGTACTTTTCTTTGGGTAATGGGTTATTTTGAATGACTTCAGGTTTTTTTTTCCATACTACTCTATATCTATATTCTACTATATAAAATATTGTATATTTATACTATTCTGTATTTTTATTTTTGAAACAAACACATGCAGATTTTATGATATAAGAATTATACAATTATACTTAATAGAAATATAGATTTCCTTTTTTGCGTATGTTGTCTCATTCTGTCTCAGAAGGACCATGTCAGAAGCACTAGATCCAGTTCTGAGCATTGCCTTTTTGGGAGTATTTTAGAAAACAAAAGCAAGTACAAACATCAATAAACAAGATGGGGAAGGGACTAGACATATTTTCACAGGATTTTTAGGAAAAAACATTAGATGTTTTCCTGAAGAAAAGTAGACTTCAGTTGTGTGATAATGGACTACAAAGATGTGAAGTGCAAACATGGGTATTTGAAACTCAAATATTTTTCTCTGTAGTTCCATCAGCTCAAGCTAAGACCAATGGGTGACATGCTTCAGGAAGGCAACTATAAGGAAGTACTTTGTAGAAATTATAGCTGTTCGTATGCTGGATGACTTAACTCATCAAGTAGAGCATTCAAGATACGAGGAGTGCTCAAACAGAGGCCAGATTACCAGTACTTTTAAAGCATGAATTCTTACATTGGATGAGGTGATAAAACAGATGACGCCAACTTCTAAAATCGAGATCATATTTCCCTTTGAGTCCTAACACTATGATAATATAATCTCAGTTATGGTATAAAGCAGGTAACTGATTTGAGAAGGGTACTGACTTTGAGGACATATTGACTGATTCATTCCACAAATACTTTACTAAGGGACTATGCTAAGGGCCTGGGATCCCATGAAACAAAATGCCAGCAGAACTGGATCTCTTTAATGAAGCAAAGTATGTGGAAGACAAATCATTAAATGCTTACTTACAGTAAAGCATGCAATGTGTCCTGAAATAGGATATATAAATGACTATATGTCCAGGGCTTGCCCCAAGAGCAAGTCTTCTCTAAATGGATTATTTTCTTTTCTCTTTCTTTACCTTGTCTTCCCCACTTATACCTCTACTCTCTGCTTCAGTGAAAGATATTTCTCCTTTCCACTTCTAGCTGAAAATAAAACAAGTCTCAGGTGTCAATTTACTATGTAACTGTGGGTCCCTCTCTGTATTACAAAACAAGACTCAGGGGACAGTGAGTCCTGATATCATGACCTCCAAAAGGGTCACAAGGGTTCTCTGAAAATTTCAATAGTTTTAGAGTCTTTTCTACACCTTTTCCAATGATTCAGGTATGGAGGTTTCTATATCTTGGGCCTAGAATTCCTTCTACTGAGTGGCAAGTCGATGTGGTTTTAGTGCTTATATCCTATAAGTTCTTTTAATTAGTGTCTTATAGCCTCCCAAAGTGTTTATATATATATGACTGGCCACCGTTTAAAATGAAAAAAATAATTTACATTGCTACTTATCCTCGCTGAGTTGCCCATTTAAGAAGCAGAACTGCACTGTCAGGGCATCCACTTTTGTAATACCTTGGCCATAGTATTTTAACATATATAGTAGTTCTCAATATTTACAGTGTGTTGGAAGCACCATATTAGTCAGGGTACTCCAGAGAAACAGAACCAATAGGAGATATATAATAAATATAATGTAATATATGTAATTGCTTTAACATATGTAATTGATATTAAACATATTAAATATATTGTATATTAAATATAAGCTGGAAACTAGGAAATCCAGGGGTGTAGTTTTCAGAACTGACGTAAGTCACAGTCAGAGGGCAGGGGATCAGATCAAACACTCAGGCAGAGAGAGCAAATTCTCCTTTCCTCTGACTTTTTATTCTTTTGGGGCCCTCAAGAGATTGGATGAGGCCCACCTCCACTGGGGAGGGAAATCTGCTTTACTCCATCGACCAATTCAAATGCTAATCTCATCTGGGAACACCCTCACAGACCTACCCAGAGATAATGTTTAGCAAAATATCTGTGTATCTCAGGATATAGTCGAGTTGACACTTAAAATTAACCATTACTTCTGCAAACCTTAAAATATACCAATGCCTCAGTCCAACCCCCAGAAATTCATATTTAATTGGTATAAATTACAGGCTGGGCTTTAAGATTATCAAAAGCTCCCCAGGAGATTTTAATGAATCACCAAAAGTTAAGAACCATTAACATCATAGAACATTTCTTTCTTGATGAGAAATCAAAATGCTTCTCACTTTTAGCGTTGATGCCCTGGGAGAGATATTATCTACCTCTGTAAGGTGCCTTCAGAGTATCCCACTGTACCCCATGTAGTCAGTATTTTCAAACAGGCCACTGCAAATATGTGCCTCCAAGTCTGGTAAAAGTCAATCCAAATATTTTTCCCCCAATATGGTAGTAGATGGGTAGAATTTCTTTTATGATCACCACGTTGTATGGTAGGCATAATTATTCCTATGTAGAGGGTGAACTGAGATTCAGAGAAAAACAGGGGTGCATATTGCCACAAAGCTAGCAAATGTAAAAAATTAGGAAAAGGTCAAGTTTTCTGATCCGAGTTAAATAAGTAGTAGGTATCATTATTTTATTTACTCCACAGGTACTGCTGTCAGGGGTGAGTAGAAAAAAAGCAAATGAATGAAAATGTAGTCCGCCTAAGAACGGGAAGATTAGCTAGCATCCTTCACACAAAAGACCTGATATGTATTCGGCCACTAGAGAGGTTTAGTCAGCTGTATTTACAGTCCCATAAATGGAAAGAAGCATCATGACAAAAGGAAATTCTATGAATGCAGGAAAAAACACATCAAATTAAATAAATAATTCACAGGCAGAGCAAAGATTACAGAGTTGGCTCTGATAACAAAGTATCTAAAATAAGTGGTGATGTGTTTCTCCAACCACACAGGCTGCCAGTCCAGGTGCAAAGGAAAATAAATAAAACTATTATAGATCTAGTAAAAGTTAAACAGACAATAAAAACCAACAATGGAGATGAATTTTAAGTTGGTGATTCTTTGAACAATCCTCACAAGATTTCATTTGCTCTGTTAACGCAACGCCAAGGCCATTTTAGAAATAAAAGAACATTTTTCTGCTTGCTAGAGTTTAGACATAAATCCTCAAACTGTATTAAATCAAGATGCTTCTAGAATCATAGTGCTAAAGATCATCAAGGATTATTAAAGAACTATAGTCACTCCCTCATTCTACAGGTGAGAAAACCAAGGTGGTAAATGACTGTGTGATGGGCTTAAAGTTCACATGATTCCCATCAGTGGCCAAAACAAGATTAGAATGCAGGTCTCCCATTTCCTCTTCACTTAATTATTCATCATTCTTGAGGCATTTTGAGCACAACTAGTGCACTGCCGTTTGAAACCTGACCTTTCCAATGGCAGTCAAAATGCCATACTTTAATAGTGCTTCCATTGTCTTTGACCAGAATATTAAATAACTGGCAATCATGTTCTGAGCTTCTTTCCAGACGAATTATATGTTAAGCTCTATTTCAACATTGATTTGTAATATACTTTAAAGCATGTTGATCTTCCTCTGGTCTCTTCTTACAGTTCTGAGCTACATCAATGCTAAGAGTTCCTAAAATTTGTGACTTTCTGAAGGGCCATCTCTACTATGTCCACCAACCCAACAATAGTCACTGCTTGTTGTTAGACAGGAAAAAAAAGTTAATAAATTTACAAGTGAAATCCTGTGTTCATTTTTTAAAAATGAAAAACAGAAACCTATTTGATTTAGAATCTAAACCCTAGAAGCATACACAGGGCTTAAAGAAATGTATGATTCTTCTATGGAATATTGGAGAATTCTTGTTTAATCAATGGAAGCACATCATTAGTTTACTCAGGTCCCTAAAAAGGTGGAGGACCTCACTTAAACAAGTGACTATCTTAGTTAATGTAAATAGAAATGCATTTCCAGCTTATTTATGGTTGTTCATTTCTATACCGTACAGTGGTGTGTTTCTCAGGACATCAGTATAAAGGGCAAATTGATAGGTGAGAAGGATAAGTGGTATAATAAAAAAGTTAAAAGCATGGGCTACATGACATGGACAAGTTACTCAGCCTTTCTAATCTTCCATATGCACATCTATAAAACAGGGAATAAAACATATTACAAAGAGATATGCTTCTCCTCCCACCATGCTTTGGCCTTCACATGTTTGGGAGGCATAGGAGATCCAGTGCCTTTCCCCTCCATCCTATTCTTGGAAGAGGAATTGTTAATGTTATTGGTCAGTAACCAGAACATCTATGGAGCTATGGGTAGAATTAGTACATTTGAAAGTGACAAACGTGTCACATGGTTCTGTCCCAGTAGCTCAGCTTATGATTCACAGAATAAGGCATGATAGCTTAAGCTTGTCCCATGACCTAGTCATCTGTGATTTGGGGGCAAGAGAAAGAGAGAAGGAAAGCCTCAATTAGAATTCCAAAATGAAGTAACAGCGGCTAGCTCACTAGTAATAAATAATACTTTGGTCTTTTCCGATTATCGTTTCTTGTGTATGGATCCCTTGGCAGGAAACGTAACCACCCACTTCAGAGGTCTGTTATGAAGTCCGATACGGTATAAAAAGTGCACAGAAAAAAAAAAAAAAGTGCACAGTGCAGTGCCTCATATGCAATAAGCTGTCAAAGAATATTATCTAGATGACCTTGGATTTGCACTTAAATGTTTGTTATTAAGTCAGTTTGCATGGGACTAGTATCCAGAGCCTCAGGATAAAGTAGATTCATGTGAGTTAATAAATGAAAAGCTCTCTGAAATTCTAGATGGCAGGTCATGCTAACTCAGGTAAGTGGAAGCTGGTGGCTGGGCGTTCCCTCAGGACACGTGTTTTGATGGAACGAGGACTCAGGGTGTAGAAACCAGCTTGGCAGTGGATGGTAAACCATTGCCCAGCACATGCTGCCTCCTGTTAAGCAGAAGGCTCTCATGCAAATTGCTTTCTGAATCGTTAGCTGTCAGCAACCCTCATCTCTCCTCCTGCAGCTGTTCTTTCTGATTTTGCCTGCAAACTTTTCATACTGGGCAGGCTCCCAAGCCAAACAAGTTGCCCCTCTGCAGGCTTTGTTCCTGGGGGCGAGAAGTGAACCTCATAGATAAGTCAAAGTAAGGATGCACCATGGACTAATACACACTGAAGGAACAGACTCCTGTAAGCTAAGGTGATGAATGCCATTGAAAGTAATTTTCATGCGGCTTCCTATGAGAATGTCAGCCAGGCTCCAGAAGTTATATGCTGCAATTTTAAAATTATCTGCCTCTGTAGACTTCTAAAGCTTCTATCAGCTAAGAAGTATCTTTCTTAAAAAAGAAAATATTTTTATACAATTTTAAAGACTACTTTCCATTTATTACAAAATATTGGCTATATACCCCCTGTTGTATAATACATCCTGGAGCCTACTTTACACCAAATAGTTTGTACTTCACACTTCCCAATTCCAACTCTTAAATTGCCTTTCCCCCCTCCCCCACTGGCAATTACTAGTTTGTTCTCTATATCTGTGAGTCTGCTTCTTTTATGTTATATTCACTAGTTTGTTTTATTTCTTAGATTCCACATATAAGCGATATCATACAGTATTTATCTTTCTCTGTCTGACTTATTTCTCTTAGAATAATGCCCTCCAAGTCCATCCATGTTGCTGCAAATGGAAAAATTAATTTCATTTGTTTTTATGGCTGAGTAGTATTTATATATATATGTATGTAAATATATATATTTATATATATGTATGTAAATATATATATATAAATTTAAATTTATATATATATATAAATTTAAATTTTATATATATATAATCTTCTTTATCCATTGATCTGTTGATGGACACTCAGGTTGTTTCCACGTCTTGGCAATCGTAAATAACGCTGCTATTATGCTACAAACATTGGGGTGCATGTATCTTTTTGAATTATAGTTTTGTCTGGATATATGCCCAGGAGTGGGATTGCTGGATCATATGGTAATTCTATTTTTAGCTTTTGAGGGACCTCCGTACTGTTTTCCACAGTGGCTGTACCAATTTATCACATTCCCACCAGAGGAATGTGTGGGAAATCTCTGTACCTTGTGCTCAATTTTACTGTGAACCTAAAACTTAATTAATTAATTAATTCCCAGGAGCATCAGCAAATAAGACCATGCATTTAAAAAAAAATCTTTTCTTAAGGCATAGTAAATATTTGCTGAATAAAATGAGAAACTCTATCTCGATTGGGTGGATTAAATCAGCAGAAACTAAGCTTCACCTGTGATTTTAGCAGCTGAACTGGTTGAGAAATTCAAAGCAGAACAGGCACAAGTCCTCTCTGAACAAGGTAAGGTACAAGAAAAGGAAGGATGGATGTTGTAAGCAAATCATAACACTCTATCATGGCTAAATATAATATCAGGAATTAAATAACTTGAAATCATATAAAAATTTCCTTTATTCGTATGCCCCCTCCCGCATAAAGTGGAAGGTGAGCACAAATGTAAATCAAGCAGGCAGAGGCTCCCACTATCTTATATATGAAATCAAAATTTTAAAGTGTTTTCTTCAGAATCTGCACCTTTTGCCTGGGTGCAGAAGAAAAAGTAGCTGGTCAGTGTGTGGGGCCTTTAGGGACTTTCCACCCCCTCACTTGTTCCCGTAAAGCAATTCTTCTCCCTATCGTGCGCCACTCCTTCTCCCTATCGAAACCAATTCTTCTCCCTATCGTGCGCCACTCCTTCTCCCTATCGAAACCAATTCTTGGAGTTTTTCAGTTGACGGGGACTTTCCAGACAGCGGGTAATTTTCCAGTTGCCCGTAACAGGTATACGCCCTAACCGCCACAATGAACAGACAACTATAACGGCCAGAAGGTGGGACAAAAGTTCCTAAGCCAATGAATTCAAAAGTCACCACATTTACCCAATCATTGTGAGAATATACCCGCCCTATGAGTAAATAAACCTATAAAAAGTATGTGATTCCGCTTTTAGGGGTTCCCCATCGGCCTCCTGCGTGAGGTTCAGGGAACCCCGGTGCATCGGCTCCTAATAAACCTCTTGCGTGTTGCAGCGGCTCTCGACTCTTGGCGGTTCTTGGGCGAGCTGGAATCCCTCGTAGACCGTTTGGGTCTAACATTTGGGGGCTCGTCCCGGATCCCCACTCGCCCCCGGGTCACAAGAACATCGGGAGTCGGAGGTATCAGGTAGGCTCGAGCCCAATTGTCTGTTTGTTTGTCGTTTGTTTGTTGCTAGCCGCCATTAGGAAAAAGCCGTGCAAAACGGCTTGCTGTGGAATCTGTATTGGACTCCTGGCTAGGCAGACGTGCCGAAAGCTGGTGTCCACGGGCCCCGGGGGACGCCCTGGTGGTCCATCTGGAAGGAGAAACAAATTTTGTCTCCCCTTCATCTGGTTCTGGCAGGTTATATAAGCTGCCATCTGAATTTGAGTTGGTTTCGGGTTTAAGTTCGCGGCGGCAATATCAATGTGTGTCTTTTGAAATTTTATTGTTTTTCTGTACTATTATCTTTCTTTTGACGGACGACAATGGGACAAACTATGACGACTCCTCTTTCTCTTACCCTAAGCCACTGGACCAAAGTTAGGGCTAGGGCCCACAACCTTTCGGTAGAAGTAAGGAAAGGAAAATGGCAAACGCTGTGTACCTCTGAGTGGCCTACATTTCAGACAGGGTGGCCACCCGAAGGATCTTTTTTGTTAGATACGGTTGGGCTAGTCAAGTCTAGGGTCTTTAACACAGGACCCCACGGACACCCAGACCAGATACCATATATCCTGGTCTGGGAAGATCTAGTTCTCTCCCCGCCTCCGTGGGTCCGGCCCTTTGTTTCCTCAACAGGCACGTCTGCATGCGCTCCAGCACAATCGGAGATATTGGCCCTGAAGAAAACCCCAGACACGGAAAAGTCATCTGCTGCCCCGGACCCGCCAAAGGCGATATATCCTGACCTGCAGTCTGATTTGCTTCTTCTAGATTCCCCACCTCCTTATCCTCCGGCCCTAAATCCCATGTCGCCCCTAGGACCCCCAACTTCACAACCCTCCGCACCAATAGGGCCACCTGTTATGGCGGAAAGGGGGGGTCCCTCAGCGGGCACCAGAAGCCGGAGGGCTGTTTCCCCGGATTCTACTGCTTTACCCCTTAGAGAATATGGCCCCCCCAATAACCACGGGAATAGGCCCCTTCAATACTGGCCCTTTTCCTCTGCAGATCTTTATAATTGGAAGATGCATAACCCTACTTTCTCTGAAAACCCACAGGCTCTTACTGCTCTAATAGAGTCTCTTGTCTTCTCCCACCAACCCACCTGGGATGATTGTCAACAGCTCCTCCAGACTCTCCTCACAACTGAGGAGAGGCAACGGGTTCTCCTGGAGGCTAGAAAGAATGTGTTAGGCGCCAATGGACAACCTACCCAGTTGCCTAATGAGATTGATGCCGGTTTTCCACTCGTCAGGCCGAATTGGGACTTTAATACCCCGGAAGGTAAGGAGCACCTGAAAATGTATCGCCAGGCTCTGGTGGTGGGTCTCCATGGAGCGGCCAGGTGCCCCACGAATTTGGCTAAGGTAAGAGAGGTAACTCAGGGGCCCCAGGAATCGCCAACCGTGTTCCTAGAACGCTTAATGGAGGCTTTTAGACGATTCACTCCTTATGATCCAACTTCTGAGGAACATAAGGCCACCATAGCAATGGCCTTTATTGACCAGGCGGCCCCTGATATTAGAAAGAAGTTACAAAGGCTGGATGGCCTACAAGGTTTCTCCCTTCAGGACTTAGTAAAAGAGGCAGATAAGGTATATAATAAGAGGGAGACAGAAGAAGAAAGAGAAGAAAGAAAGCAGAAGGAACAAGAGGCTCGTGAGGTAAGATGAGATAAGAGGCAAGAAAGACATTTGAGTAAGATACTGGCCACTGTAGTCAGAGGAGGAAACAGTAGAGACAGAAATAGACAGGAAGGGCGAACAACGGATAGAAGGCGGCCATTAGACAAGGACCAATGTGCCTACTGTAAAGAAAAAGGTCATTGGGCAAGAGAATGCCCTAAAAAAAGGAATGGGGGAAGGATCACTAAGCCTTTTCATCTGTACGTGGCCGAGAATAAAGGTATTGCAAAGGGAGTACTAACTCAGAAACTGGGCCCCTGGAATCGCCCGGTTGCGTACCTATCAAAGAAATTGGATCCTGTGGCAGCAGGATGGCCCGCCTGTTTAAAAATAATCGCCGCGGTGGCCGCTTTGGTCAAAGATGCTGACAAACTGACTTTGGGGCAGAACCTAACGATAACAGCCCCCCATGCATTAGAAAGTGTAATTCGCCAGCCACCCGACAGATGGCTAACAAATGCCAGGATGACTCATTACCAAGCCCTGCTGTTAAACTCAGACCGTATTAAGTTTACCTCAGCCACAGGACTCAACCCGGCCACCTTGCTACCCGACCCTGACCTGAAAAGCACTACCGTCATCCATGATTGTCAGGAAGTACTGGCTGCAGCACACGGTAGCAGACCAGACTTGATGGATCAGCCCCTCCCCAACGCCGACGTTACCTGGTTTACTGACGGAAGCAGTTTCCTAGAGGAAGGTAAGCGTCGGGCGGGAGCAGCCGTGGTAGACGGGAAAGAGGTCATCTGGGCAGCCGCATTACCACAAGGGACATCGGCCCAACGGGCTGAACTAATCGCCATGACTAGAGCATTGGAACTAGCAGAAAACAAAAAGGTAAACATCTATACGGACAGTAGATACGCATGTGCTACCGCCCAGGTCCATGGGGCCATTTACCGACAAAGAGGGTTGCTCACCTCAGCGGGCAAAGAAATTAAAAACAAAGAAGAAATAGTGGCACTGCTAGCTGCCCTCATGCTCCCCACTAAAGTCAGCATCATTCATTGCCCCGGACACCAGAAGGACAATACCCCGGTGACAAGAGGCAACAACATGGCAGATAGGGTGGCACGAGAAGTGGCTCTACGGGAAATCATACTAGAACTATCAGATGAGAGTCCTGGGAAACCAAATGATAGGGGAACAATTACCCCAGCCATAACTAAAGTAACATTATCTCCTCAACAAGCAAAATCCATGCTACAACAGATTCACAGATGGACACACTTGGGAACCAAAAAGATGGTGTCCCTACTACACAAGACAGGTTATGATACCCCTGGACTAACTAAATTAGCTGAGCAGATTGCACGAGAGTGCATTCCATGCCAACAGGTAAACTCCCATAAAGGAAAACTTGAGGTCGGAAAAAGGCTCAGAGGAGACCGCCCAGGAGCCTATTGGGAGGTCGACTTCACTGAAATACGCCCTGGAAGGTACGGTAACAGGTATCTTCTAGTTTTTATAGATACCTTCTCAGGATGGGTAGAAGCTTTCCCGACGAAGAAGGAGACAGCTACTGTGGTGGCCAAAAAGATCTTAGAAGAAATTTTCCCCCGGTTCGGGGCACCAAAGGTAATAGGATCAGATAATGGTCCCGCCTTCGTCGCCCAGGTAAGTCAGGGTGTGGCCAAATACCTGGGGACTGATTGGAAATTACATTGTGCCTATAGACCCCAGAGTTCAGGACAGGTAGAGAGAATGAATAGAACTCTAAAAGAGACCCTAACTAAATTGTCCATAGAGACTGGCGGTACAGATTGGACGGTGCTCCTTCCCTTAGCCCTGTTCCGGGCTAGAAATACCCCCTCCCGCTATTATCTTACTCCATTTGAAATACTATACGGGGCCCCACCTCCTCTTTTTACGCTAAGGGAGAAATTAAGTCCTGACTGCCAGAATAACACTGACTTATATGCTAGGCTGTTGGGACTCCAGTTGGTCCAAAAGGAGGTGTGGTCCCAGCTGGCAGAGGCTTACCGACCAGGAACACCAGCAGAGGCTCATCCCTTCCAAGTCGGAGATTCCGTGTACGTCCGTCGGCACCGAACCCAGACTCTAGAGCCTCGGTGGAAAGGACCATACATCGTCCTGCTCACCACCCCCACGGCTATAAAGGTAGACGGCATCGCTGCGTGGATCCACGCTTCACACGTGAAGGCCGCACCAGCATCTGCAACATCGGAATGGCGAGCCCAAAAGACCAGCAACCCGCTCAAGCTCAAGCTTCTGCGATCATCAGATTTATAACTTTAACTTTGTTACCCCTACTGACTGTGAGTAATTTTAGTCCTCACCTGCCCCAGCGTTTAACCTGGCAGGTAATTTCCCAAACTGGAGATGTAATATGGTCTGTTAGCAATATCGCTCCCCCATGGACCTGGTGGCCAAACCTTTTTCCTGATGTTTGTAAACTGGCCATAGGGGCTCCCGGTTGGGATTTAGAAGACTATTATGATCAACATAATGTTCCAAAAATTTTATCAACTAGAGCTGATTCCTCCGGAAAGGGTTGCAAAAACGGGATTCGGAGGACTGGGCTCAGAGCTCCTGCTTTCTACATATGCCCCGGGTTCCATCGCCACAGGTCCCTTAATTATAAATGTGGAGGAACTGAAAACTTTTATTGCAAAAGCTGGGGATATGAAACCACAGGAGACACCTATTGGAAGCCCACCTCTGGCTGGGACTTTATTAAGGTGACAGCCAATTATACACACCCAACCAACCCCTTAACTTATAGGCCTGAATGTACTAAATGGTGCCATCCCCTTAAGATTTCTTTTAGTGAACCAGGAAAAAAAGATAAAAAACTGGATAAATGGCCATTCATGGGGAATCAGGTTTTATAAAGAAGGATATGATGATGGATTACTAATGACCATCAAACTAAAAATTGAAACCCCTACTCCAGTTCCTATAGGCCCCAACCCTGAGATAGGGCACTCTTTGCTACCTTTGGCCCCTCCCACAGCGTTACCAGAGATAAGAAACCAAACTTTTGAGCCAAAAGGAATGACAATCAAGCCCAAGACCCCCCGGGACCGAATGCTCTCATTGGTCCAGGCGGCTTTTGAGGTTTTAAATGCCACAAACCCGGAGGCTACCAAATCATGTTGGCTTTGCTATGCTGCTCCTCCCCCTTATTATGATGCTATAGGATATAATTCTAATTATAATAATGTTAACACTCCAGATCAATGTCGATGGAAACAAGAAGGAAATAGTAAATTGACCCTGGCCTCAGTATTAGGAAACGGTACATGTGTAGGAACGCCCCCCTTGTCCCACCGACATCTTTGTGCCAATTTAAGCCTCCCACAGGGCTCAGGGTATCTCCTCCCTCCTCCGGATGGATGGTGGGCATGTAACACAGGATTGACCCCCTGCATTTCTTTAGAGGTCCTTAAAGCTTCAACCGATTTTTGTGTGTTAGTTCAGCTAGTCCCCAGACTCATTTATCATTCAGATTCATCCTTTCTAGATGAATATGAGGGCAGAGGAAGGTTTAAGAGGGAACCCATAACACTCACCCTGGCTGTACTCCTAGGACTAGGAATGGCAGCCGGGGTAGGAACAGGTACAACAGCCCTCATCGAACAACCCCACTATTATGATGCCTTAAGACAAGCTGTAGATGTTGACCTCCGGGCATTAGAAAGTTCCATAACTCAGTTAAAAGAATCCCTCACCTCGCTTTCAGAGGTGGTAATGCAAAACAGGAGGGGATTAGATCTGCTGTTCCTTAAGAAGGGCGGACTATGTGCTGCACTAAAAGAAGAATGCTGTTTTTATATTGATCATTCTGGGGCTATTACCAAAACTATGGACAAACTTAGGGAGCGCCTGGACAAAAGACAACAGAAAAGGGAAAATCAAAAAGGGTGGTTCCAATCATGGTTTGATAAATCTCCCTGGCTTACTACTTTAGTTTCCACCTTGTTAGGGCCCCTCATTATTTTATTGTTGCTCTTAACTTTTGGACCATGCATTCTGAATCGCCTGATAGCCTTTATTAGAGAACGCATTAGTACGGTACAAGTTTTAATGCTAAGGCAACAATACCAAAACTCGCAAAAAGAAACTGAAATTCCATGATTGAAATTAGTTACAAAAAACAAAGGAGGGGAATGTGGGGCCTTTAGGGACTTTCCACCCCCTCACTTGTTCCCGTAAACCAATTCTTCTCCCTATCGTGCGCCACTCCTTCTCCCTATCGAAACCAATTCTTCTCCCTATCGTGCGCCACTCCTTCTCCCTATCGAAACCAATTCTTGGAGTTTTTTAGTTGACGGGGACTTGCCAGACAGCGGGTAATTTTCCAGTTGCCCGTAATAGGTATACGCCCTAACCGCCACAATGAACAGACAACTATAACGGCCAGAAGGTGGGACAAAAGTTCCTAAGCCAATGAATTCAAAAGTCACATTTACCCAATCATTGTGAGAATATACCCGCCCTATGAGTAAATAAACCTATAAAAAGTATGTGATTCCGCTTTTAGGGGTTCCCCATCGGCCTCCTGCGTGAGGTTCAGGGAACCCCGGTGCATCGGCTCCTAATAAACCTCTTGCGTGTTGCAGCGGCTCTCGACTCTTGGCGGTTCTTGGGCGAGTTGGAATCCCTCGTAGACCGTTTGGGTCTAACAGTGCACCCAAAGGTAAAATGAAAAATAATAAAAGAAAGTTTTTCTACATTTTTGAATTTAAAATCTGAAATACATTTCTTTAACACTCTTCTTATTTATACCCATGTACCTTAAAAACCAGAATTAAAATTAAATTGTATTAGAGCAGAGGAGCAAAAATTTCCAGCCAATCAAAAGGTTAAGTGGTGCCTGATACACTGTTTGAATAAAGTTACGAATCCATATCCAGACTCAGCTAGAAAATTAAAGCGTGCTGTGATCACTCGGTACGAAGAGGGGTCATGGCAATTGATTTTATTTATACACACTTTCATACATAATAATTTATCAAATTTGTCCTATGCCACTTTCCATGCTTATTTAATCCTCATTTAATCTCTACCAAATGAATACTGTGAAACATGTTTAATCATTATTCCCATTTCCAAGATGTGGAAACTGAGGCAGGAAGTATGGTACATCAAAATTCAGAAATTTTGTCACTCCAAATATCTCCAGGTCTAGCTCTTTAACCTGTATAATAGTCTTTTTCTCTTTTTCTTGCCGTGTGAACCTTTCATCTTCTCCCACTGTCAAATTCAAGTTTTAACTCTAACCTCTCTTGACCTCCGCTATCCACTGAAGGATGCCTTCTGACTTCCTAGAGAAGCTTCACCATTCTTAGCAGAGTACTTGAGATCTATCAGGTGCTTTGTTAAGTGAATGAGTTAATAAACATAAAAGAGAGCATTCAAATTGCCATTTAAGGGATGGAGAAACAGGCTCTGAAAGATTAAGTAACTTCCTTCATGTACGGGGTCAAGCTGGAATTCAGATTCTAAAGCCCAAGTGATCATCCTCGGAATAATCTAAGTTATCTTCATTGGGATAGAATATGCTCAGTCTATATCCCTCACTAGACTCTAAGGAACAAGAAGGCAGTACTAGGTACCTAATGCACTTCATTTTGGGTAAAATTTTCATTTATGCAAAAATACTTGTGTAAAGATAGACTAAAGCCTTAAGCTTTCCCTGCTGGATTCCCTGCTCAACTGTGAGTACTCCTGTGATGAAAACTCACCTAACGCACTGAGTGACCTTGACCAAGCAGCTTTCCTTTACAGCCTCCATTTTCTTTTCTGTAAAATACTGTTGACAGGACATGTTCCACCTCATAGAAATGCGTTTATAAAGCATGAAGCTTTCTTCAAAAGCAAGCAACTATTTTAAATGTCATTATTATAGGACTCCTTAAAAGGAGCCTTTTTATGGTGAAAAGGAACCTTAGCTTATCAATTGTGCAACTCAACCACAGAAAATTTAAGGCAGAACATGGATGACACAATAATAATTCCAAATAAATCCTTCTAATAGTTAAGTAAAGAGAAGTCAAAATTCTTCTCTGGACTATTTTGATTGAAAACAGAGGGCATCCCTTTAGAAGTTATGGAAGTTCAGATACAGAGCCTCAAACTCTAGATTGCAATGCAACATTTGTTTCTGAACTTCTGCTGCCAGTCTTGCTAACAGTTCACTTGCAGTGTAATATATTACTGCATTTCATTTCTAGGCAAGAACATTATTTACTCGCAGGAGAAATACTTTCCTGAGGAAAGACTGTCTTTGGAAACTTTCAAGGACATTTGAGAAATGCTTCAGCCCAAGCCACAAAATTATGAGCATGCTTTTGTGCCTCTCTGTTCCCAGGGCACCATTTTTAAAAATCTTTCATTTAAGTTTATTGCAAGCATCCATCTTCCCTTTCCAAAAAAAATAGCAATTAACACAACTTCATTGATTTCCAGTTTTCCTAGGTGTCATTTCATAATGCATATATTTTAAGCAGTTCACATCATCAATTTCATCGCTTTCAACATTTTCCATGTTGTCTCCCTACCTGAATTGTGACTTTTCGTATGGAAAGTTTTATTTATCACTTGCATCTTACTTTGAATAAATCTGAAATCAACATTTAGTATTATTTAATTATTTTTATTTTCTTCAGTATGTTTCTAACTTAGCAAACTATGGGTAAAAATGCCATGTAACGACAATATGTAATATTTACATAGAGCCCATGTAGTGAACATAGTCCTAAACTCTTACCAAATCCTCACCAGACCCTATAAAGTAGGTACTTTTAACCGTGTCATTTGATAGATGAGAAAACTGATGCATAAACTGGTTAAGTAACCTATCTGAGGTTAGATAGCTAGTGATTACCTTCCCCATCACCACCATTGTTTAGTTAATGCGTCCTTCCCATCTCAGTTCAAATGGCACTGACTTTTTTGTAAAAGCCTTTCTTTGACCTCTTGAAAATACTGGGTCTCGTTGCTTTTACAGCATCATATATTTATTATTCATTTCACATATTTGTGTGATTACCTAATTATATTTGAACGTATTTTTCCTAAGGGTAACTCTAGTCCAGCTGTGCTTTCCAAATTATGAAATCCGGGACTACGTGGGCTATGTCTGTTTTGCTTATTACTGTAGTTTCAGTATTTGGTGCATGGTAAGTATTTAGAAAATGTGCTGGACGGATGAATACAGGACTTTGTAAGAACACATAAATAAATGACTGGATCAATAAATTTGGTTGATCATAACATAAACAACAGTGCCATGTTAAAATTTTTCTCTGGGTCTATACACAAACTCTTCTCAGACAGGGTTCCCGTTTGCTGTCTACGCCGCCAGTTGGAAGAGAAAAAAGCCAATCAAGGTCTGACTGTCATTATGTGTACAGGCTGAAGCTGATGCATTACGTTGAGAGACAGGCTGATTTAGGAATAATTTTACTTCTGGCTGAACTATATATAGAACCAAGTCTTACCTAATTAAAAAAAAAATCTACTTTTAATATGTTTGTGTGAAGAATGAAATAGGAGCATCAAGCCCATTAATTGTGATATTTAATTATATCGTCCCATTTCCACGAATTTGGATGCCTTTAGGTCAAGCTAACCCAAGCATTTACACCACCATGATAAATAGTGAAATATCAATGGATACACAGAAAGAAAATTTCCCAAATTTAGCAGAGAACACATTAGCATAAACTTGTAAATTTAACATTCAAGTTCACTGGCGTGCAGAGAACCAAGGACTTTTGTTAAAGTAGGAAACTTTATGACTATGTGAAGAGATGAACATTGAGAAAGTGCTCCCTATTTTAAAACCAGGACATTAGAAATATTTTAATGAATTTATTTTTTGCATATCTGCCATCTAGGTGACAGTAAAACTCAATATTTATACATCAGATTTTTAAAACATTGTGCATATATACTATATACTGCTACAGAATATAAGTTGCCCCAAAATATCCAAGATACAATATGGGATCAAGCAAACAAACAGAATGACAAGAAAAACCAACTGTAATATTTTGACACCTCTTAATTATTAAATAATTATGTTTAGAGAAATAAAAGTTAAAAAATTGTGCTCTGAAGAGTATTTAAAATATGAATGAACCTTCAAGATGGTAGAGGAGTAAGACGTGGAGATCACCTTCCTCCCCACAAATACATCAGAAATACATCTACATGCGGAACAACTACAGAACACCTACTGAACGCTGGCAGAAGACCTCAGACTTCCCAAAAGGCAAGAAACTCCCCACGTACTTGGGTAAGGCAAAAGAAAAAAGAAAAAACAGAGACAAAAGAATAGGGACGGGAACTGCACCTCTGGGAGGGAGCTGTGAAGGAGGAAAAGTTTCCACACACTATGAAGCCCCTTCACTGGTAGAGACAGGGAGCAGTGGGGGCAGGGGGGAAGCTCTGGAGACACGGAGGAGAGCACAGCAACAGGGGTGCGAAGGGCAAAGCAGAGAGCATCCCGCACAGATCGGTGCCGACCAGCACTCACCAGCCTCAGAGGCTTGTCTGCTCACCTGCCAGGGCGGGCGGGGCTGGGAGCTGAGGCTCGGGCTTCAGAGGTGAGATCCCAGGGAGAGGACTGGGGTTGGCTGCGTGAACACAGCCTGAAGGGGGCTAGTGTGCCACAGCTAGCTGGGAGGGACTCCAGGAAAATGTTTGGATCTGCCTAAGAGGCAAGACACCACTGTTTCGGGGTGCGCAAGGAGAGGGGATTAATAAAGCACTGCCGAAACGAGCTCCAGAGACGGGCGCGAGCCGCGGCTATCAGTGCGGACCCCAGAGACAGGCATAAGATGCTAAGGCTGCTGCTGCAGCCACCAAGAATCCTGTGTGAAAGCACAAGCCACTGTCCACACTTCCCCTCCCGGGAGCCTTTGCAGCCCGCCATTGCCAGGGTCCCGAATTCCAGGGACAACTTCCGTGGGAGAACGCACAGCGCGCCTCAGGCTGGTGCAACGTCACGCTGGCCTCTGCTGCGGCAGGCTCGCCCCGCACTCCGTACCCCACCCTCCCCCCGGCCTGAGTGAGCCAGTGCCTCCGAAGCAGCTGCTCCTCTAACCCTGTACTGTCTGGGTGAAGAAAAGACGCCCTCAGGTGACCTACACGCAGAGGCAGGGCTAAATCCAAAGCTGAGCCCCAGGAGCTGTGCAAACAAAGAAGAAAAAGGGAAATCTATCCCAGCAGTGGAATACCTGAATAGACAATGAATCACCCCAAAATTGAGGCGGTGGACTTTCTGTGATTTTGTCTGTATAGCTTTGCTTCTACCATTTGTCCTATGGTTCTGTCTGTACTTCTTTAGTTTTTTTTGCTTTTTAGTATACTTTATAGTGCTTGTTATCATTGGTGGATTTCTTTCTTGGTTTGGTTGCTCTCTTCTTTCTTTTTTTAAATTACTTTTTAATTTTAAAAAATTTTTAATATTTTTTTATTTAAATAACTTATTTATTTACTTTCTTTCTTTCTTTTTTTCTCCCTTTTGTTCTGAGCCATGTGGCTGACAGGGTCTTGGTGCTCTGAAGGGTGTCAGGCCTGTGCCTCTGAGGCAGGAGAGCCAAGTTCAGGACATTGGTCCACGAGAGACACCCCGGCACCACGTAATATCAAAAGGCGAAAGCTCTCCCAGAGATCTCCATCTAAAAGCTAAGACCCAGCTCCACTCAACGACCAGCAAGCTCCAGTGCTGTAAACCCTATGCCAAACAACTAGCAAGAGAGGAACATAACCCCACCCATTAGCACACAGGCTGCCTAAAATCATAATAAGGTCACAGACACCCCAAAACACACCACAGGATGCGGTCCTGCCCACCAGAAAGACAAGATGCAGCCTCATCCACCAGAACACAGGCACCACTCCCATCCACCAGGAAGCCTACACAACCCACTGAACCTACCTTAGCCACTAGGGGCAGACACCAAAAACAGCAGGAACTACGAAGCTGCAGCCTGCAAAAGAAGACCCCAAACACAGTAAGTTAAGCAAAATGAGAATACAGAGAAATACACAGCAGATGAAGGAACAAGGAAAAATCCCACCAGAGGAAACAAATGAAGAGGAAATAGGCAGTCCACCTGAAAAAGAACTCAGAGTAATGATAGTAAAGATGAGCCAAAAGCTTGGAAATAGAATGGAGAAAATACAATAAACGTTTAACAAGGACATAGAAGAACTAAAGAGCAAACAATGATGAAGAACACAATAAATTAAATTTAAAATTCTCTAGAAGGAATAAATAGCAGAATAACTGAGGCAGAAGAACAGAAGAGTGATCTGGAAGATAAAATAGTAGAAATAACTACTGCAGAGCAGAATAAAGAAAAAAGAATAAAAAGAATTGAGGACAGTCTCAGAGACCTCTGGGACAACATTAAACACACCAACATTCGAATTATAGGGGTTGCAGAAGAAGAAGAGAAAAAGAAAGGGACTGAGAAAATATTTGAGGAGAATACAGTTGAAAACTTCCCTTATATGGGAAAGGAAATAGGCAATCAAGTCCAGGAAGCACAGACAGTGCCTTACAGGAAATATCCAAGGAGAAACATGCCAAGACACATATTAATCAAACTATCAAAATTAAATACAAAGAAAAAATATTAGAAGCAGCAAGGGAAAACAACAAATAACATACAAGGGAATCCCCATAAAGTTAACAACTGACCTTTCAGCAGAAACTCTGCAAGCCAGAAGGGAGTGGCAGGACATATTTAAAGTGATGAAAGGGGAAAACCTACAACCAAGATAACTTTACCCAGCAAGGATCTCGTTCAGATTGGATGGAGAAATTAAAACCTTTACAGACAAGCCAAAGCTAAGAGAATTCAGCACCACAAAACCAGCTTTACTACAAATGCTAAAGGAAATTCTCTAGATAGGAAACACAAGAGAAGGAAAAAACCTCTAATAACAAACACAAAACTATTAAGAAAATGGTAATAGGAACATACATATCAATAACTACCTTAAATGTAAATGAATTAAATGCTCCAACCAAAGGACATAGACTGGCTGAATGGATACAAAAACAAGACCCCTATATATGCTGTCTACAAAGGGACCACTTCAGACACATACTAGGGACACATACAGACTGAAAGTGAGGGGATGGAAAAAGATATTCCATGCAAATGGATATCAAAAGAAAGCTGGAATAGCAATTCTCATATCAGACAAAATAGACTTTAAAATAAAGACTATTACAAGAGACAAAAAAGGACACTACATAATGATCAAGGGATCAATCCAAGAAGAAGATATAACAATTGTAAATATTTATACACCTAAAATAGGAGCACCTCAATACATAAGGCAAATGCTAACAGCCATAGAAGGGGAAATCGACAGTAACACAATCATAGTAGGGGACTTTAACACCCCACTTTCACCAAAGGACAGATCATCCAAAATGAAAATAAATAAGGAAACACAAGTTTTAAATGACACATTAAACAAGATGGACTTAACTGATATTTATAGAACATTCCATCCATAAAGAACAGAATATACTTTCTTCTCAAGTGCTCATGGAACATTCTCCAGGATAGATCATATATTGACTTGTCACAAGTCGAGCCTTGGTAAATGTAAGAAAATTAAAATCGTATCAAGTATCTATTCTGACCATAATGCTATAAGACTAGGTATCAACTACAGGAAAAAAACTGTAAAAAATACAAAAACATGGAGGCTAAACAATATGTTACTAAATAACCAAGAGATCACTGAAGAAATCAAAGAGGAAATCAAAAAATACCTAGAAACGAATGACAATGAAAACACGATGACGCAAAACCTACGGGATGCTACAAAAGCAGTTGTAAGAGGGAAGTTTATAGCAATACAAGCCTACCTCAAGAAGGAAGAAACAACTCAAATAAACAATCTAACCTTACACTTAAAGCAAATAGGGAAAGTAGAACAAAAAAACCCCCAAAGTTAGCAGAAGGAAAGAAATCATAAAAATCAGATCAGAAATAAATGAAAAACAAATGAAGGAAACGAGAGCAAAAATCAATAAAACTAAAAGCTGGTTCTTTGAGAAGTTAAACAAAATTGATAAACCATTAGCCAGACTCATCAAGAAAAAAAGGAAGAAGACTCAAATCAATAGAATTAGGAATGAAAAAGGAGAAGTGACAACAGACACTGCAGAAATACAATGGATCATGAGAGATCACTACAAGCAACTCTATGCCAATAAAATGGACAACCTGGAAGAAACACAGAAATTCTTAGAAATGCACAACCTTCTGAGACTGAACCAGGAAGAAATAGAAAATATAAAGACACCAATCAGAAGCACTGAAATAGAGACCGTGACTAAGAATCTTCCAACAAACAAAAGCCCGGGACCAGATGGTTTCACAGGCGAGTTCTATCAAACATTTAGAGAAGAGCTAACACCTATCCTTCTCAAACTCTTCCAAAATACAGCAGAGGGAGAAACATTCCCAAACTAATTCTACGAGGCCACCATCACCCTGATACCAAAACCAGACAAAGATGTCACAAAGAAAGAAAAGTACAGACCAATATCACTGATGAACATAGATGCAAAAATCCTCCACAAAATACTAGCAAACAGAATCCAACAGCACATTAAAAGGATCATACACCATGATCAAGTGGGGTTTATCGCAGGAATGAAAGCATTCTTCAATATATGCAAACCAATCAATGTGATAAACCATATTAACAAATAGGAGAAAAACCATATGATCATCTCAATAGATGCAGGAAAAGCTTTCCACAAAATTCAACACCCATTTATGATAAAAACCCTGCAGAAAGTAGGCATAGAGGGAACTTGCCTCAACATAATAGAGGCCGTATATAACAAACCCACAGCCAACACCGTTTTCAATGGCAAAAATCTGAAACCATTTCCTCTAAGATGAGGGACAAGACAATGTTGTTCACTTTCACCACTATTATTCAACATAGTTTTGGAAGTTGTAGCCACAGAAATCAGAGAAGAAAAAGAAATAAAAGGAATCCAAATTGGAAAAGAAGAAGTAAAGCTGTCACTATTTGCAGATGACATGATACTATACATAGAAAATCCTAAAGATGCTACCAGAACACTACTAGAGCTAATCAATGAATTTGGTTATATAGCAGGATACAAAATAAATGAACAGAAATCTCTTGCATTCCTATACACTAATAATGAAAAATTAAGGAAACACTCCCATTTACCACTGTAACAAAAAGAATAAAATACCTAGGAATAAACCTACCTAAGGAGACAGAAGACCTTTATGCAGAAAACTGTAAGACACTGATGAAAGAAATTAAACATGATACAAACAGATGGAGAGATATACCATGTTCTTGGATTGGAAGAATCAACATTGTGAAAATGACAATACTACCCACAGCAATCTACAGAATCAATGCAATACCTATCCAACTACCAACAGCATTTTTCACAGAATTAGAACAAAAAATTTCACAATTTGTATGGAAACACAAAAGACCCTGAATACCCAAAGCAATCTTGAGAAAGAAAAATAGAGCTAGAGGAATTATGCTCCCAGGCCTCAGACTATATTACAAAGGTACACTAACTAAGACAGTATGGTACTGGCACAAAAACAGAAATATACGTCAATGGAACAGGATAGAAAGCCCAGAGAGAAACCCACGCACATATGGTCACCTTATTTTTCAAAAAGGAGGCAAGAATATACAATGGAGAAAAGACAGCCTCTTCAATAATGGTGCTGGGAAAACTGGACAGCTACATTTAAAAGAATGAAATTAGAACACTCCCTAACACCATACACAAAAATAAACTCAAAATGGATTAAAGACCTAAATGTAAGACCAGACGCTATAAAACTCTTAGAGGAAAACATAGGCAGGATACTCTATGACATACATCACAGCAAGATCCTTTTTGACCCACCTCCTAGAGAAATAGAAATAAAAACAAGAATAAACAAATGGGACCTAATGAAACTTAAAAGCTTTTGCACAGCAAAGGAAACCATAAACAAGACCAAAAGACAACCCTCAGAATGGGAGAAAATATTTGCAAATGAAGAAACTGACAAAGGATTAATCTCAAAATATACAAGCAGCTCATGCAGCTCAATATCAAAAAAACAAACAAGCCAATCCCCAATAGACACTTCTCCAAAGAAAATACACAGATTGACAACAAACCCATGAAAGGATGCTCAACATCACTAATCATTAGAGAAATGCAAATCAAAACTGCAATAAGGTATCACCTCACACCAGTCAGAATGGCCATCATCAAAATATCTACAAACAATAAATGCTGGAGACTGTGTGGAGAAAAGGGAACACTCTTGTACTGTTGGTGGGAATGTCAACTGATACAGTCACTATGGAGAACAGTATTTTGGGTCCTTAAAAAACTAAAAATAGAACTACCATACGACCCAGCAATCTCACTGCTGGGCATATACCCTGAGAAAATCATCATTCAAAAAGAGACATGTACCACAATGTTCTTTGAAGCTCTATTTACAATAGCCAGGACATGGAAGCATCCTAAGTGTCCAGCGACAGATGAATGGATAATGAAGATGTGGCACATATATACAATGGAATATTACTCAGCTGTAAAGAGAAACGAAATTGAGTTATTCATAGTGAGGTGGATGGACCTAGAGTCTGTCATACAAAGTGAAGTAAGTCAGCAAGAGAAAAACAAATCCCATATGCTAATACAGATATATGGAATCTAAAAAAAAAAAAAAAAATGAAAGAAAGGAAAACTGGTTCTGAAGAACCTAGGGGCACGACAGGAATAAATACGCAGACATAGAGAATGGACTTGAGGACACGCGGAGGGAGAAGGGTAAGCTGGGACAAAGAGAGAGTGGCATGGACATATATACACTACCAAATGTAAAATAGACAGCTAGTGGGAAGTAGCCACATAGCACAGGGAGATCAGCTCAGTGCTTTGTGACCACCTAGAGGGGTGGGATAGGGAGGGTGGGAGGGAGATGCAAGAGGGTGGAGATATATGTATATGTATAGCTGATTCACTTTGTTATAAAGCAGAAACTAACACACCATTGTAAAGCAATTATACTCCAATAAAGATATTTAAAAATAATAAATAAATAAGTAAATAAAATAAAATGTGAATGACTGTTTTACATGTGATTCATCACAAAATCATAAAAGTGCAATTCTCCATTGTATATGTTTAAGAATATATTCATGATGCTGACTAAGGTCCTCATATGACTGTGGCTTTGGTCTTGAAACATGTAGAAATTTTTTCTTGAATTTCTATCAAACACAACTACCCAGCTGCCATTAACAAGTGATGTGCAAAGTCAGATAGGGTCAACGCTTGTAGGATTAGGTAGGATTAGGGAAAATTTTCTCCATTCTGTGAAGTGTCGAAGTCATTTATTGAACACCCACTAAGTGTAAAACAGGGCAGGATACTAAAATACTGAAAAAATGGACAACATATACTTTAAGTCTTCAAAGAGGTGATACTGACATTAAAACATGTGAAAATAACCAACAAAATGAAGAGTGCTATACTATCATTTTAGGTAACAAATATGTGAGTTAAGATACATTTCTATGTGATCAAATATAAGCTGTTATTATTAAGGATTGACCACTATATTTGTATTGAGGAGAACTGTATTGAAGCAGCCTATGAACTTATTAATGGTTTATTGATTGATTGACTTATAGATGTTGGAAAGCAAAAATTTTCTTAAGGTCAAGTTGTAAAGGTAGGAAAGTAAAGACCATGTAGGATTTATGATTGTGAAGAATTTGAAAGACTTCCTAGGCAGATGAAATAGGGATATATTGGAATATAAGGAAAAGAACTTGTACTCCAGATAAGTGAATGCAGTTGGGTGAATGGATATTTGCTGTATGAAAGAAGTGGGGAGAATTACTGGAAGTGGATTTTGGTGGATTAGAGTATGAGTATCTTGAATGCCAAGCTAGGGGATTGAGATTCCATCTGGCAGGCTCTTTTTGAAGGATGGCATGCCCAGGAAGCCAGGGCTGAGTAGTTCATTGCTAGTCATAGTCAGGGACTCAATCATTCAGCCTGGTTGTCTAATTTTTCTACTGCAGGAAATTCATCTGAAGAAAGGTTGGGTGGAAGACTGTGACGGGCTGAAGACCACTTATCCTTACACTTACTACTAAAATCACTAAAGTGCTAAACCTTTAATGCAACAGCCTTCTGGCTTGACTAGGAACACTACTTCACAAATAAAGGATGAAACCAAAAGGTTTAATCAAACTCAGACCTAGAAATGGGGAGAATGGTGGGAAGGCTGCAAATAGTCAATAATTTAATACTGAAAGGAGAGTTAAGGACTCTAGAACTAACCTTTGGAGACAAGTAAGAACAGAAAAGATAAGATTTGGAACACTCATTATTTCTGTTTTCATATAACAGGGTTTCTTGCCATCCAACTATTCGTTATCTACATCCTAATTTTAAGGTGTCTATAGATTCCAGCCCTTCTAAGTCAGCAAACTGCTCATCCTGTTTCAGCAAATTACTCACTGATGGATTCATAACATAAACATAATACCGTATAATAGAAAGAAAATTCAAATCAACTTTAAAGTGAAATTCTGAATTTTAAAGATATAATATCATGAAGCCATTGTAAATAATACCAGAGATCTGCTGGGTTACGCATACAAAGCCATTGATAAATGAGGATGTGTAGTTAACAATTTAAAAAAGAGATACAATAGAAGTAAAAGATCAACAATTGAGTATCAAATAATTAAGAGAAGGCCTTGGAAAACTGTTGAATTTTTACCAGAATTAGCCTGTTTGAGCTGCTAACATTGAACATGCAGTGAAGGACAGCTTACTGTCCCATAAACCAGTTTTGCTGAAATAATCACTCAAAACAAAATGTAATTCTTTTTTTTTTAATTGTAGCACTTGTGCTTAATTAAAATTTAACCTAAATTTTACTGGCTATAAGAGAAAATATACTGGATTCGTTTATATAATAACATATTTTGACATAAATTTCAAATGAAAATTATTTTCAAATGTATTTTCAATTACTCTTCAGTCACTATTTACAGATGATTTTAAGTATATGGATTTTTTAATTTTTCATGTACAAATCATCCTTGAAAAATAAGGATTCTTTTACTTGAGTAGGACTTATCTTAATCCAGAGATAAGATCTAGGTCCAAGAGACAAAATTTTAAAACTTAAAATTTTCTAATAGTAAAAGGCACTTAAGAAGTTAAAGCCTCCTAACAGACCAGCATTCCGACTATAGAATCAGCTGATTTATGGGTAGTGAGCATTTTGTTATCAAAATACTCATCCACAGCTGAGTGAGCCTATAGCATGGATACATGGTAGATTTCTGTACCAGAAATTGCATGAGCTTGTGTGTGGATCTCCTTCCAAATGCTAAGATTTCAAGGGCTTAACTGAGACCAGGACAGCATTTTCCAAAGTTGCTAGAAACAGAGTCCTTTAAAATGTTCCACTGACAAAGGGTTGTAGAGCCAAATAAAGTTTAAAAACACTTCAGACCAAACTCTACTTAACAGTGAAATTCACAGAGCACATTATAGCTCATTCCACATCTCAAAAGTCCTCCAGTCATGAAACATGTTTAAATTTACTGAACCCAGGATTTCTCAAGTTTGTTTTACTACAAAATCCTTTTTCTTACTTTTTTTTTCTTTTTTGTTGCCTTCACATTCACTAATGTCCCATGGGAGCATAGGTGCTATTCAAAATAGTTAACAAACTTTAAGTGAAGGCACTAAACAATCAGAAGGCTGTCTGACTAATTAGACTGACCGTAAAACTAGTGTTCTTTGGATCACTATTTAGAGGAAAAATCTGGTTTAAAACTGAGATCTTAATTGATAATCTAATGCCATCAATCTGCAAAGTTGCCTTAATTAGTAGGGTTTTTTGTTTTCTTTTTTTTTGGTTATAGTTGCTGGACTTAAAATGTAGCTGATATAATGTAAATCATTTCAAAAAGGTCAAATGTATGATGTCACATGTTCTCTAGCATCAAATCCATTTCACTAAGTCTAAAATAATCTCTTTCAAGAGACACAATATCTTTTTTACCCTGGAAGGTTCGGTTCTAACCTTAAAATAACTTAAAGACACTTTTCAAAACTAAACTAAAAATTGAAAAAATAAGTAAGTAGAAAAAGGCAAGAGCTAAAGTAAGAGACATTTTCACTGGCCATTAAAAAAATACTCTTCTTAAATCTGATTTTTAAAAATTAATAGAAAAGACTGGCAATTAACTTATTTTCCCTGGTGACTACTGCCTGTTTGGGGTGATACAAACATTTACCTAGATAACTGTGCTTTAGGAGTAATAAGAATTATATTTTTGGTCTCTGTCCCAGTTTCTGCCACAGAGTTTCTAAAACCCTTGGGACTTCCTAAGCGATGAGATGATAATGGTGTCTCTTGTTATGTTAACAAGGTGATCTTTGGAAAGCACGTAAGGATGGGAGCGGCAGCCTGTGGAACCAACCTTGTGATTTCAGGTTGGAACTTTCAGTCCCACCCCCTTGCCTTCAGGGCAGGGAAGAGCCACTCAAGATTGACCTCAATCGCCCATGGCCAATGAGTTATTCAGTCACGCCTGTGTACTGAAGCCTCCATAAACCCCCAAGGACAGGGTTCAGGGAGCTTCCCACTTGGTGAGCACATGGAGATTTGGGGAGAGTGGGCTCCGTGCTTTCTCCCCATACCTCGTCCTATACGTGTTTTCTATCTGGCTGTTGCTGAGTTTTATCATTTTATAATACACTGGTTAATCTAGTTAACAGAATATTTCTGTGAGTTCTATGAGTCACTTGAGCAAATTAATTAAAGCTAAGAAGGGGGTCGTTGGAACCTCTGATCGGTGGTACAAGGGTCAGAAGCACAGGTGACAACATATACTTGGTGACTGGCACCTGAAGTGTGTGTGTGCATTTCTGCTGGACTGAGCCCTTAACATGTGAGATCTGATGCTATCTACAGGTAGATAGTGCCAGAATTGAGTTGAATTATAGGACACCCAGCCGTTTGAGCACTGCTACGCTCTCTCATTGGAAATGGGGTGCTCAGGACCACTTAATGCTTTCCAGGACCACTTAATGCTAAGCCAGGACCACTCTGGCTTCTGTGAATTCATGACAACAGTAACCGCTGAAACATACACATGTACCTTTGCCACAAAAAACTTCTGATAGACACATAAGAAATTAATAAAAGTTGCTAAGAAAGGGGGTAAGGGACCTAACGTTGGTTGGATGAGGGGGAAAAAAATTCCAGAAGGAATTACTACTACTATTTATCTTTTGATAGTATGTGATTTTTAAATATGTGATCTCATTAGATTTTCCAAATACAAATAAACAAGATAATTATCATTTTTTTTAAAAAAAGGCTTAAGAAAATGTAGTTTTATATACTTCAGAAAAAAGAAAATTGAGGGAGGATTTGATTATAGTGTTCAGTAGGTCAAGAAAGGTGAAGAAAGAAAGAATTACTATAAAGGGGCCAGAAAAATGATTTAGGAGACAAGACTTTAGGAGACACTTTCTGATAAGCAGGGCAGTAACTCTTGCCCATTTCCTTTGTTTTTGGCCACGAATGGTTAAAGGCTCCTGTGAGAGGGCTACAAGGGGACTAGTGTCAACATCAAGTGGATAGCTTAGATCCTGATACCAACTACTGGAAATTATCCAGGGCCCAGGAAAGAAGTACTGGTAAGCTGCAGTTGCTGGCACAGTGCTTGGTCGATGTAAATATTTGTGGGTCTGCTAAATTAACGGTAAGACTATAATTCATAATATCTTGCACACAAACTAGATTGGTAAGTTTTCAGTGGATGACTTTATTACCATTCAGAACTCAGTCAGATGGAACAGTACTCCTCAATGATTGAGAAATCAATCTTCCTCAATCTTCATGTATCACCACCTGCAAACATTGCTCTCTGTCACAGATTACCTGCCTTCAGCTACGGATGAGACGGTGAGATGCATTTCATTCTCCTCTTCCTGGACACACAGAACAATGACCTTTTCTAACCTCCCTTGGAGCCAGGCAGAGGTCAAGTTTGTGCATTCTTGTTGAAAGGGTATGGGTCTACCACTTTCAGGCCTGGCCAGGAGATACTATGCATGATTGCCCATGTTCCCTTCTGCTGTAGTTTAGGTAGTCATGCATTTAAGACAACACCTCAAGGTGGAGGGGGCACGGGTTCCTGATTCAGTACTTGAAAGCAATCTGCTAAGAATGAACCACCTAATTCACACTGGTCTCTGACAAGACAAATAAACATCTATTAAGTTAAGACACTTGGCTTTCAGGAGTGTTTGTTATACTACCTAGCATCAACTACCTTGAGTAATTCATTGCTAAACTGGTATACCGGTAATAACCACGGACTAGTGATGAGTCTACTTAATTCCAATCCTCTCCATTTCTCATTGCTGATTTACTCTATACTCACCAGAAATTATTTTTCATAGGACTTCATGATGACCATGTCAGTCTAGAATTATCCATAGTACCTCTATGTCCATCTCTTCCTCCAATTCAACTTCCCAGTAGGGGACCTGGCATTACCCCTCTGTGTACATACAACCATGGAGGATCAGGTCCTAACGAGATCGTATCTAGAAGGGCCCTGTTCTGCAAGGTTTATGGTTTATTTTGCTATACCTTGGATTCTTATGTTGGTTTAAAATAAAAAGTGACATGATTTTTGAAGGTTGAAGCTGAGTGGCTGAACCAAATTTCTATAATCAAGTTAACATATATTTTCCCCCTGAGTCTGTACTAGGTCATTTCTTAAAAATTATTTTTTCTATCCTATGAATCTATACGTTTACATAAGCATTAGCTATTATTGCCAACGTGTATGTTATGGACGGAAAATAGGATTCTTCGCGTGTCCCAACTCAAATCAAACAGTAAAGCGTTGTTTACATTATACAAGGTTTACATTGCACAAGACTGTTTATATTCTACAAGCATCCTGAGGTCACGTCTAGGCCCAATGGGAAAAAATGTCATAATAGATTAGTAAGGACTGTAATGAAGATGGAAGGGGAAAGTGGTGGCATATGTGCTAGGCATTTATTTCCCCAACTGAGGTCATTTCCTTGTCATGTATCACAACGCTACTGTAGTTGCTTGTGTGCTGCAGTCCACTGCCCACCCATCCACTCATCTAACATTTTTGAGGACTTAATCTGTGCCAAGGACTCTACTCTCTGCCTGCAAGGCAAGTGAAAAATACAACCGAGGTCTTTCCTGAAGGAGCACATACAGGAAGACTGATCTCTGAATAGTAAGTGACACAAGATAATGGCTGAATGGGTGGTTTCTTTTATCGTGCACTTGCAGGATAGAAAGCAGAGAGAAAAATAGCTCCAAAGAGTTGGACAGTTATATTATCATTGATTTTTGAGTGACCACCAATTAAAGGGCATGCTTAGCAGCTAGAAATGAGGACCTCATTAGATGACTACAAGAGCCAGACACTTTCAAAACTTTCCCCTAAACTCTCAGTTCCATTTTCATTTCATGAAGAGACAGCTTGGGAAGTCGGAGGTCACGCTCTTGTATGTCCACAACAGGGATGATTTAAGGCACCGGTAAGCTCCTGCTGAGCTGCCACCTAAGGTCATACGACTGTGAATCATGGCGGGATATAATGACTTGGGCAACATTCTTTCCTGCAAATACGTACAAGATGGATGATGAATAGTACTGAAGTATAATATATGGTGCCGATCATGAATTTAAATTCCCTCAGAAATGGAGGAGAAACAATTAGCAAAGGGCATTCTTGACTTCGTTGAGCAGCAATGCCTCCCTGACTCCTGAGACGCTCATTTTCAGCAGTCAGGCCACAAGATGTGTCTTCAATTTCTGCAAAATCTAGTTCTAGCTAGATTTTGGGAACTAATGGGAACATGATCTTAATGGATGTCTCATGTTTCTCATGCAGTGTGGCTGTGGAATTATATGGGATGGAGTCAACAAAAAGGACAGGTCCTTTTTTACAGCATTCTTTATATCTGTTCAATCTTGTCACTACCATAGTGTCCTACTAAAAGGATGTTTCAGGGACTGTGTGAGGCCTGGTAAAGTGCGTTTTTATAGTCAGAGTGGGTCAGCGGATGGAGAATCACATGAGAGAAAACAAGAGGATGAGGTGCTATTCCTGGCTCCGGTTTCACCTCAGAGAATGACCTTGGCAGAAGCACTTAACCTCAGTTTGACTCTTTGAACCTCAGTTTTCTCATCTGTGAAATGAGGAAAGAACATCTGCCCCTTTGCTCCCTCTCAGGATCGTTGGAGGACTAAACAGATCAGGGCTATAACCTGAACTATGGTGAACCCATGAGGAAAAAAATTAGACATCACTTAAGTATATAATATTCTTTTTAATCATTACTAATTTCCAAAGGTGAAGAAAACCTTGTTAAAAAAAATATGTAAGCTGATTGTTTTTCTGGAAACAAAATAAAGGCTCAACTAGCAACCCTGCATTAAAAAAGAGAACCTGAATGAAATTCACATTCCAAATCTGCTTCGAGACAGAAAGACCCCCAAATTCCTTCCAGTTTCCTAAGATTTTTCCACTATAATTTTTTTTCATTATTGTCTTCTTCATAAAATGTTAGTTATATTTTGGGGTTTTTGCTATTGCATAGTTTAGCATATATAAGGAAATTGTCTTTCCAATTCACTAATAAGAAAGGGGGTACAGGAGAGAAGAAGGAAGAGAGGGAAGGAATAAATAGAGAACAAACCCACGTGGCTAAAAGAAACTGACCTGAGAAGACAAAACAATTCATAATTTAAAATACTATATAATACAAATGAAGTTAAAGATGTGTTTGCCCAGAAGAGGATTGACTTGAAGTAAACTGATATGATTTTCTGGATTACGTCCTGTATTTCCCTGCTTTAATGAAACAGTCAGTCACAGAAGAGCTCTATCTACAGGGAAATTATGAAAGAAATAATCTTCATTTCTCCATGATTCTTTAAAACCAAATTGGACTTTATTCCTTCTTATTTCTCTCTCAAACTCCACTCTTCGACATAGAAAATAGCATTCTGGAATGACTTAGAATTAGAGATCAGTCAGTATTTCATGATTTTCAGGTTCTTCATTATGAAGAATGTGAATTTGGGCCCAATAATCCTAATCCTAGCTTTTTCTTTAGTTCTATAGTTCTATTAGGCCATGTTGTTAGAGCACTGTTTACACTTCTTGCCAATAGCCTCTGGATTGGAGGTCAAACTGTTACTTACCTTCTTCAGCATACCCTTCGATGATTAAATGCCCCCAAGGACTTTTAAGAATCATTTTCATCTTGTAAATATTTTTAAATTGACATCTTAACTTTATAGTTGCTTCCCCTGTGAGGGAAAGAGACTAGGGTGACGGAGGGTTTTTGCTTCTTACTTTGTATTTTTTCAAGGACTTATTACTTTTTAAATTAAAATCAAGGAACCAGCACAAGAATGCTAGTGAGGTATGAGTGAGATGTAATGCTTGGTGTGCATAAGGGTTCAACAGTCCACTGTGAGAGCGCAGCCTTTTGAACAACCTCAGTGATAAGTGGGAACCACTTGTCCAAGACTATTTTATTTAAGATGCAATACTCATTTCTATCCCCTTCAATACATTTTAAGTACCCCAAGCTAGGATAATGGGGCTAGAGGTGGAAGAAGAATATGATACCAAACAGGGGCAATATAAAAAAACGTTACAGTCAAATTTTCCTTATTAAAAATGTAAGTCAAAAATCTAAATACAATATTATTCCACAGAGTTTTAGGGTATATTAAAAACACTGTGATAGGCTGTTTCAAAAATTATGGTACAATCCCCTTCTGACACCCTCATTCCTGAGTCACCACTTCAGCAGGACTGGGCTTTGGCATACTCAACCCACATGATGAGACAATAGCAAAAGAGCTTGATGGTTCAGTTGCCGAGGACTAGCCCACTAGGTTCTGAAGACAAGTGGACCAGGTGCTCCCACTGTCCATGCCAACCACCAAACCTGTGAGTGAGGTTGTCTCAGACCAGCTCTCACTCAGCTGATCCATCAGTTGACTAAAACTGCATGAAGGAGCCCAGATAAAACCAAAAGTAAAACACTACCCAGATGAATCCAGTCCCAAATTGCCAAGTAATTGCTATTTTAAGCCACTAAGGTTTTTTGTTTTTTTTTTTTACATCTTTATTGGAGTCTAATTGCTTTACAATGGTGTGTTAGTTTCTGCTGTATAACAAAGTGAATCAGTTATACATATACGTATGTTCCCATATCTCTTCCCTCTTGTGTCTCCCTCCCTCCCACCCTCCCTATCCCACCCACCCCTCTAGGTGGTCACAAAGCACCGAGCTGATCTCCCTAAGCCACTAAGTTTTGAGATGGTTTGTAATACAGCAAAAGATAATCTATACTATAATACGATTTGGTCAAGTGGGTTTATCCTTGAGAATGCAAGGTTGGTTCAGTATCAATTAATTCATGTGATTCATTGTATTAGTTAAATAAAAGGAAAAATCATATCATCATATTTTTAGATAGAGGAGATAAAAAGCATCCCATGAGGTTCAAAATCTATTGGGTAGGGTAAATTTTATAAAACTAGATCCAAATAATAACTATCTTTCCTTGATAAAGGCTATATACTAAAAATACATGGCACATGTATACACTAACAAAAATTATTATACTACTCATTTTTTTAAAAAATTAGCATTTCCTTTAAGAAGAGAATTGAGATAAAGATTTCTAACATTACTGGTCTATTGGAACTGACCTTTTTGGAGCTGTGTATTGAGAGAAATAGAAAGAGAGAGAAGGTTTAGAAGAATATAGATTAAAATGTCATATTTATAGATTGTTTTGATTATGTATTTAATTGGAAACACAGGAAAATCAATAAGCTATTAAATCGAAGAAAAGAGCTCAACATAGGGGCTGGAAAAACATTAATGCACCACAATCAATTGTGTTCCTCCATACCATCAATATCTAGATACAATACAAGATGAATTTACCATAGTAACAAAACCTATAGAGAGTATGGGGTTTCACCTAATAAATTATGCAGAATATCTTCATAATGAAAACTTTATTAGAGGACACATGAGTAAAAGAGATATATATCACAGGTATGGATGAGATGACTTACTATAATAATATAAATGTCCTTATATTAATCTATAAAATTAAATGCAACTGTAATAAAAGGCCAAGCTCTTTTTTTTTTTTTTTTTTTGAGTGACAGCATAAAAAAGTGATTCTAAAATGTATCTGCGGGACTTCCCTGGTGGCACAGTGGCTGAGAATCCACCTGCCAATGGAGGGGACACGGGTTCAATCCCTGGTCCGGGAAGATACCACATGCCACGGAGCAACTAAGCTGGTGCACCACAACTACTGAGCCTGCACTCTAGAGCCCATGAGCCACAACTACTGAAGCCCACGAGCCTGGAGCCTGTGCTCCACAACAAGGGAAGCCACTGCAATGAGAAGCCTGTGCACCACAACGAAGAGCAGCCTCCTGCCCCACCGCTCACTGCAACTAGACAAAGCTCACATGCAGCAATGAAGACCCAATGCAGCCAAAAAAAAAAAAAGAAAAAAAATAGAGCAGATTGCTCTATCTCCTATAAAAAAAATAAAATAAAATGTATCTGGAAGAATAAGTTCTCCATACAGCTAAGGTAGTTTTGAAAAATAAGCTCAAAACGGAGAATGTGCCCTATACGTTAAGATATATTGGGAAGTCGTGATAGATAAGAACTGTGTGATGCCCTTGGAAGAAACGGCAATCAAGAAAACAAATCAAACAGGTGGCCTAGAAATAGAGCTATATACAGAGAGGAAGTTGGCACATGAAAGAGATGGAATCATAGTCCAATGGAGGAAGCTGAATTACAGCTTTTGGGGAAACAGTCTCATTTTCAAAAGAGATATGAGACTGGATCTTAACCTAGTGATATCACTTACATTGTACACAGTCCTATATAGCTCACCTAATCTTCACAAAAAAATCCACAAGGCATAAACTATTATCCTCATTTTACAGGTGGAAAAACCGAGGTATGAGAGATAAAATGACTAGCCTAAGAAGTACATGGTGGTGCTGGAACTTAAACCCCACAGAAATCATTCTATTAACCATTATGTTGTATAATTCCACCTAATGTACAAAACTAAAATACAATAGTTTTAATATCTAAACGTGAAAAATAAAACCTAGGGAGAATAAAAGAAATTACAAGGTAATATATTTGTGATTTCAGGGTAAGAGATGAACTAGATCTTTGAAAAAAAAAAGAAGCATACATTGTATGAAGCAAAAGTGATGAATTTAGCTATATTAAAATTATAAATTTATTAATATAAAAAATCTGATTAAAAAAATGGGCAGAAGAGCTGAACAGACATTTTTCAAAAGAAAACATACAGATGGCCAACAGGCACATGAAAAGATGCTCAACATCACTAGCCATCAGGGAAATGCAAATCAAAACCACAATGAGAGATCACCTCACACAGATCAGAATGGCTATCATAAAAAAGAACAAAAATAACAAGCCTTGGCAAGAATGTGGAGAAAAGGGAGCCCTGGTACACTGTTGGTGGGAATGTTAACTGATGTAGCCACTAGAGGGATGGGATAGGGAGGGTGGGAGGGAGACACAAGAGGAAGAAGATACGGGGACATATGTATATGTATAGCTGACTCACTTTGTTATAAAGCAGAAACTAACACACCATTGTAAAGCAATTATACTCCAATAAAGATGTTAATAAAAACAAAAACAAAACAGAACAACCGTATAATCCAGTAATTCCACTCCTGGGTATATATCTGAAGAAAACAAAAACACCGATTTGAAAAGATGCATGCACCCACATCCAGTGTTTATAACAGTGTTGTTTACTATAGCCAAGATATGGAAGCAACCTAAGTGTCCATCAACAGATGAATGAACAAAGAATACGTGCCATATATACACAATGGAACACTGCTCAGCCGTAAAAAATGATTAAATGTTGCCATTTGCAACAACATAGATGGACCTGGAGGGTATTATGCTTAGTGAAATAAGTCAGACAAAGACAAATACTGTAATGATATCACTTATAAGTAGAATCTAAAAAATAAGACAAATGAATGAATACAACAAAACAGAAACAGATTCACAGATATAGAAAACAATCTAGTGGTTACCAGTGGGGAGAGGGAAGCGAGAGGGGCAAGATACAGACTGGGAATTAGGAAGTGCAGACAACTATGGATAAAATAAATGAGATACAAGGATATATTTTAGGGCATGGGGAATATAGCCAATATTTTATAGTAACTTTCAATGGAGCATAATCTATAAAATATTGAATCACTATGTTGTACACCTGAAATTAACATAATATTGTAAATCAATTACACTTTAATAAAAAATTAGAATTTTTTGTACAATAAAGGCTACCAAAGTCAGACTGAAAAACAGTTGATGGGTAGAAGACATATCCATTAGCTAAAACCCAATAAAGGACTCAACATCTGAATACAAAAACTTCTACATCTCTAAAGACACAGAATACTCAATAGAAAACTGAGTGAAGGTCATGAATAGTCAATTCATAGAATGAAAAACATGAATAGCAAGAAAGTATATGAAGACCTAACTTTTCTAGAATCAGAGCAATGCAGAATTAAAACACCTTACTTCATATGGATCCACACATGTCAAATTTCCAGAAGTTAAAATGCAAATTATGCTGTGGAGCAACTAAGCCCGTACACCACAACTACTGAGCCTGTGCTCTAGAGCCTGGGAGCCACAACTACTGAGCCCGCGCGCCTGGAGCCTGTGCTCTGCAACAAGAGAAGCCACTGCAATGAGAAGCCTGCACACCGCAACGCAGAGTAGCCCCCGCTCGCTGCAACTAGAAAGAGCCCGCGTGTAGCAATGAAGACCCAACGCAGCCAAAAGTAAATTAATTAATTAATTTAAAAAAATGCATATTAACAGCATGTGACAAAGGATATGGCAAGAGAGAAATTCCAAGTATTGCTGGTGAGGGGAAAATTGTACAGCTATTCTGGGGAGGAATCTGTGAAATAAGGCATATATATGACTTCTATGAAAGAGTGTATTAATGCTTTATGGTGGACATAAAGTGTTGAAAATAGCCTAAGTATGTATCACCAGGGTAATGGATAAGCAAAACATGGTATTAACATATGGTGGAATATTAGACAGTGGCCAGAAGCAATAATTTATATGGAGCAACACTGACAAATTTTAAAACAATAATTTTGTGTAGAAAAAATAAAGAATAGGATGTGATTTTTAGTCAATACTACTTTTGCAAAAATTAGAAAATACAAAACAACTCAGTATTTCAAATATATACAATTGTTTAAAATAACTATGAAAGGTGAGTTGGGAAATTACATATTAAATGGCCCAAATGGTGCTATATAGGGGAAAATAAAGGAAATAAATCTGGCAGAGAAACGTCGGGGCCAAAACCAACCTCAAAGTATTAGAAAATAGAGTGACCATACACACTGATGATAGAGTAACATGAACTGAGGCACAGGGTCCCTTCTGAGTAAATGCCTTAAATACAAACTAAAAAAATAATGTCATAAGATTTACAAGCACTATAAAAGTATTTAGCATTATTGCAGTAGATAGCAGAAATATACAACCTTTCAACTTAAATAAAAACAAGACTGATGAAATATCACCTTTGTTCCCAAGTCATCCTTGCTAAGGAAGAAATAATAAATCAGCTTTTAAGATAGAATTTTTTACAATGAGAGATAAAAAAACAAACAAAAAGAAACCCTAACTGTTTATCCCATGAAGGGAGAAAAAAAACAACTTGAAAAGTCAGAGTAGAACTCTCTGGGGATAATATTTAACATCAATTTTTAAAAACAGAAATTTAAGAAGCTGGTTTTGAATTGTTTAAGGAGTTTCTAATTAGCATGCTGAGGAAATACAGGGTCCATCTTAATCCAGAAGCAAATAAAAAGTTCTGACTCTTAAAATTCTAGGCTCTAGAGTAGGTGCGTGCTGGTGTGCTGGTGTGTATGTGTGTGTGTGTGCACATTTGCGTGTGTTTTCAATAAACTCAAGAGTAGATACAGGTGTATGTTACTACACTGTAACAATTCTTGAGCAAGTCTAACTGAAGGTCAGTAGCAAACAAGTAGATGCCGCTTGGGTGGCACCCCAAACTCTCCGGTAATGCGCAGATCTGGCTTGGCAATCATGTTCTGCTTTTAGACATAATGCATTTTTATGCTCTTGTTAGCACTGAAAGACTAACTTGAATATTTTGCAACTGATGAAATGGACAACAGAGCAGTAACCTAGAGTTTACAAGTATTTGGGGCAGTAAAACTTTAGTTCTAGATTTAACTTGGATTTTAGTCCTAATTTAACTTGGACTTTCTACAACGCATTTTTTTCCTATAAACTGGAGGTATGTACCACCATAATCCTAAAAAACCTGTGACTTTGGGCTTCAGGGGTCTAAGCCTTCTCTCTAAGTGACTGAAAGGTACAACTGGATATTAGACCTGTCTAAAAATTGTCCTTTTCTGTCCTCACATACAAAGGTTCAGTTTGATTTTTGGATAGCTGTCCTTAAAAAAAAAAAAAAAAAATGTGCAAAGAGCTAATGCCTTTTGCTACAAGATAAAACAATTTCTCCTGGACGTGCAGTAATAGGAGGCAATGCCATGTGTTGGAAGCATGCACATATTTTATGATACATATTAATCTGGAGGTTAACAGCTAGGTGCTCTGGTTGAAGTACATAGTTTATTTCAAACATACATATAATGTTAACCCACTTTGTAACAAAGCCTTCAACATTTCATATGCAAATTCGTTTTTCTTTCTAGTTTAAGCCCAAGGAAATCCCTATAAATCTTGTCTCCAAAGAGAAAATATAAAGAATTCATAAGATTAAAGAGTTCTTATCAATTGTATAAAAAACTAGAAATGTACTAACTAGACAAAAATGTAGACTTCTAAGAGAACGTCCAACAAATAGAAAAGTAGAGGACTGCACTGAGATTGCAGTCCTGAGGAAAATACATTATTTCTAAATGAAAAAGTAAAAGGAGATAGTATAGATTAAAGCCAGAAGAAAAATTTAAAACCTACAAAAATACGAGTCAATACAAAGTTAAAAACCCATTAATTTTACTATATACCCAGAGGCTTCACAAAAGATCTCATGAATATCACAAATTAAAATAAAACAAACAAAAGCCAGAAATATTGTTTTCCCCAAATTGTACTACTACCTGCTTATTGCTTCAGTGGTAAGAAGAAAAATTATCTTCAAATAGTTAAATTGTATACCTACTTATATTTTAACTCTTAGGTGGATCTTGTTATATAATATATATGATTTTTAAAGAAAACTTGTTGATTGTTTATTTTGGCATCTGTTAGGAAATTCCTATTTAATTAGATAAATCTCCTTAGATAACTCTTAAGTAAAAATAGGATGCAAATATAGTATGTTTCATATCATTCATTTTAGACCTCTAAGAGTTGGAAAAAGCTCAACCTGGAGAAGAAACTAGTTTTACTGAGGGAAGAAACTACTTTCCAGTTTAGAAGAGGAGGGATTATCCCATTTCTGTAGAGGAAGCAATCAGGAAGATGCAAACAGAATGATCCTTGCCTAGTGCTAAGGCCAGAACTACTGTGAATACTGCACCAGATCTTGTAAAAACAGCCACTGTGCTGGCACTCACAGGCCTGGGTCATGGTGTGTTCAACAATAAAACTTTGCTCCAAAGGACGGAACTCCTTTGGGCCAAAAGGCTTTCACCTGCATTATTCCTTAACCTCACTGTTTTGTTATGGAAATGCGTTTAGTTTTTGAAATGACATTGAAATATATCCTTAAAAGAACACTTTAGGTCTCAACAAGATTCTCTTCTCTTTCAGCCAACACATTACCTTTTAGAAATCAACAGTCTACTTCTTTCTTTAAATCATCACATTTCAAAGCTGTAGCAGCTAATAACTGTTAATATGATTTTTCCAAAACTGCAATCTCCCTAAATTTCTATGCTGTCTTCTTTATCCTGTCTTTTCAAGGTAAAGGTATCTTTCCAGTTTTCTTAGCATTATCAGGATTATGGATTTTGTTCATTGTTAAAGTTCGTTATTTATGGACATAATGTAAATGCAAAAATACCTCGTATTATTCACAAGCTGGCTGACTTAAATCACTCGCTCTTAAAACAACTTTACTGCTCTCCAATCTGTTCAAATGCACGGAAATATAAATGCAGGATGATGTGGCTTTTCGGCAATGCTTTCTTTTCAGGCTGCAGTCTACATGACAGCGTTATATCTTATCCTTGCTGCTGTTGTTGTTCAATCTATAAAACCTCTCTCGAAGACCCCCAAAACAGCTTGTAATTTAACACTTTTACTTTTAGTGACTCACTGTTTTCAAACTGCCATCTCTGACCGTATCCCCCTTCCAGGGGAATTTATGCAGACTCTTAACGCATAATTGCTTTACTCTTTACCTCTATTTCTGGGTTCTTAAATTAACTGTTACATCAGTGTGCTTCATTACTCAAATTATTTTTTCTTAGGGACTTTTCCTGGAAGTCAGTTCATGCTATTTTTGACAAGCAAACATTTGACTTCTGAAAGAATTCTTATGGAAATGGGTTTATATCCCAAATGCACCACCAAAAATCTTTGTGACCTTGCATAAACGTCCCTATACCATTTCAGGTGCTATCTTTGCTTGACTCCAAGTGAACTGATTAAAACTATGAGCATCTAGCTGTTATGCACTTTTGTCTCAGTTTGGTCAATGAAACTCTCAAAAATCCATCAGATTTTCATTATTTTTATCATTAGCCTGTTTGTGTAAAATAAGTTACCATTTATGGAGCCAGTGTTCTCCTTTATTCCGGCATCCAATCATTGTAAATATTTCTCATGGACACATTCTTAGAAGGTCTATGAATAACCTGGCCTCTTACTGATTCTCCCTTTTGGAGTCTTACTAGCCAGACTTCCCCAATAACTTTCAGAGAGAGTTTTCCCCCTTTCCGGGTTTTCTTTTTGACTTCTATACGCCATAGAACTTTCAAAAGTCATCACACCAATACTAATATTACCACATACCCTCCAAAAAAGCTCCAAGCTGTTTATGCCTATTCATTAAGTTAATACTTTATCAAAACTTGTCCAATTGAGTAGTTTTAGCACAGATATTTTACACATTTTAGCACAGACATGTGCTGTTTAAAGGCTGACAGATCCATTAGGAATTAACTTTCTGGTACATTTTCCCTCTGACATTTTCCTCACAACTGCGCTTCCTCATAACTGAGCCATCAGTTATCTCTTGCCTATAGAAAGGCAGGTAAGAGAAAAGAAAGCTAAGTGAGAAAAGATATGTAAATGGACTAGCACAATGTTTGTTGGACACATAATAAGTATTCAATAAATGATAGCAAGTATTCTTACCCTTATCCTCACATTAGTTTATATGTATTAAAAACTGATTACTGGACTCAACTCCTACTTCCATTGCTCATTAGATCCTCACAGAAAACCTTGGAGGAAGCGAGGTTTTATCCCCATTTTACAGGTTGGGAGACTGCAACCTAGAGGGCTTAAGTACCTTAACTGAAGTCATATAGTCCAAGAAATAAGCCTATATTTGTCACAATCACTTGCCCATGCTTTGACGTGACACCACCACCCATCATTTACCCAGCTTCACCAAGGTACTACTAAATTTTTTACTCTTATTCTCCTCTCTTTGCTTCATACTGCCATTGTCACCAGCCCAGTCAAATTCACTTTTAATTTTCCAATGTTAATGAAGGGAGGTAGAAGGTGGAAATTGAGGTTAAAGGAGGAAACTTTAATGTTATTCAAGGATGACTTCATCTTAACTTCCAGCCTTCGTCTACCCATTCTCTGCTCCAGTCACACGCAGAGTTTTTGCTATCTCTTCCATAAGTCTTGACTTTTCTTGTCTTTATGCCACTTTTCTTTTCTCCATTTGCAACGAATCTCCCTTTCCCTTGGTTCTTCACCAATTCTTACTCCATACTCTCCATTAAAATTCAAATCTACCTTTAAAGCCCAACTCATATACCAGTTCTGTCCTGCAGTCTCCTGGATCTGCCAAGTCAGAACTAACCACTTGCTCCTCCGTGCTCCTGCAATGGCAATGATGTTAGAAGGGTGAGTGATTTTACAGCTCGCTCACCACCTGCGGGAAATATGTCCTATTTGCCCTTCCACATCCTTTCTCCACCCAACTCTATATGGATGGCTTGCATGGCCTATCTTAGTAAGTGTCCTTGCTCTGGCTTCTGTTTGGCTCACCAGTGAAGAGTACCAATAGAAGATTGTAGGGAATGAAGGAGGGGAGTGAAGTTAGGGTATTAATTCTGGCCAAATTGCTGGGAGTTGGCTGCATCCCCCAACTAACGTATAGTGCTTCTCTGTGGGGCGTCACAGCATCTTTGGGGAGGACTCTCTCTCCAGCAAGGCTTCCTTTCTCTTTCCTCTCCTATAAAGTAGCCACACTTTTACTGAACCCAGGGCACTACACTATCTCTTGATTCTCTACATTGGGCTCAATTTATCCTTATTGATGTACCCCTGATTTCCTGCTGAGACCCTGTCTGATGAACTTCGTAATATGCTCTTCTAAGCTGTTAATTTTACAAACCACGTTATTACACTTATTAGAAGAATGTCTTCAGGATGTACATGTCAGTAAGCTCTGATTGATGATAATGGTAAACAGCTAGAATTTATGGAACGTAAAGTATGTTTGGTTACTCTCTTGAGTACACCGTGTGCATTATTCTAATTAATTAAAATCACTATTAGCTAAGCAAGGCACACTGATGCTAAGAGGTTCCCAGAAGTAACTTGCTCATGGTCACTCCAGTGTCCTCAGTAGTGTTTAGGACTCAGATCTGTCCAAAGCCTAAACCTTAAGCTCTAGGTCTAAGCAGTGGGTCTCAAACTTGAGTATGAATCAGCATCACCAAGAGAGCTTGCTGAAACAGGTAGTGGGCCCCACCCCCAGAGCGTCTGAGTCTGTAGGTCTGGAGCAGGGCCCAAGACTTTCATTTCTAACAAATTCCTATGTGCAGCTGATGTGCTGGTCTGGGTACCAGACTTTGAGAACCACTAGTCCAGGCATTTTAGGTCCAGAATTTCAGGTGTTAGAATAATTTTCTGGTGATAAATGTCGAAAAAAAAAAAAAAAGCACTGCAATTTTCTGTTTGTAAGGAGGTAATACATTCAATCTTAAAGAGTCAATAATGGGACTAAGTATTTAAGAAAGAAGAGCTATTCTCCAGGAAGATGGGAGGAGATGGACATTCTAAGGACAGGAATGCCCTTTCAGGAAACTTGCAAAGGGAACAGAAAAATAACATAGTAAGATTCTGCTATCCAGTGTTCACAGAACATGAGTGGGATACTCGACTCTAAAATGGGAAGCCAACTTTTGCTCACCATATACATACCTTATTCAGTACAAATGTTTATTAAGAATCTCCAAAAGCTAGACACTAGGCATCAGGGCTACACTGATAGAGCAGATAAAGTGCCTGGCCTCAGGGAGCTTGTGCTTCAGAGGATGTACATCAGCTAGACAGACTGAATGATGGATACTCTACTGGGTTCACACTTCGTCTCAAGAAAAAAATATATCCATAGACGTGATCCAGGAGTCAAATGGCAAAAGACCGAGCCTCAAAGTGAGTGTTAATTTCATTAAATGGTAGGTAAAAATTATTTTATATGCCGAGATAGGCTCTGCTTCAAAGACACACTATTCCTCCAAACGTATTATACAAGCCAGCTTATGAACCTGTGACTTTTTCTAGGAGACATGTTGCCTTCCTTCCCAAGAAGGGAGCGGTAGGGGTCGGGGTGGAAATAGTTTCATCATCAGAGGCACAGTCTCACCACTACTGCTCAGCTCCAATTCACAACCTTCTGAATGGTTTCCAGACTAAGTAATTTAGCAAAGTGATGAAGAAAGCATGGCCCATTCATCTTATGATGCGTGTTATAACTTAACTCTGGGTTTAGCATAGGAAAAATATTATTTGCATTGATTAGAAATATGCTTTATGGCTGCATATATTATTCACTCTGAACATTCTAAAATTATTAGCTGGGTTGACACGAGTACTTCTAGATGACATCTCAATGTCACCTGTGACTCACATCATATAGGTCTAGGAATCAATATGTATTTTACTCAATATGAGATCTTATTCCAAACACCAAAATATGCCTGTTTTTATTCGATGGTTATCATCATGAAACTACCAGCTAAACAGCATTTAGAAAATTCAAAGCAAGTAAATTACTGTATTAACTGTCCAACTATGATTATGACTTTCCTCCACTTATAGCTGAACCTAATATAATGATCTGGTCAGTCTGACTAGGAGGATTTAGTCATTAATTTACTCAAATGTTCTGAGGTATATTTTGAAGGACTTAAATTATGGTCTGGTTTGTAGGATCCAACACTAAGGGTGCAGGTTTATCTCCTACAAGCTCTGTGACCTTGCCCAAGTGACTTAGCATCTCTGAGCCTCACTTTCCTAATCTATAAAATGGAAACAATAATAGAACCCAAGTTGTAAAGCTGAAGGAAAAAAAGTAATATGGTAATGTATTTTGGCACAAAAGAGCAGTTATGCTGATGGTCATTATTTGTGAATATTGTTGCTAAGATTATTGAAAACCTGTTGTGTGTTAGGTGCTGTTCAAGGACTAGAATTTTAAGACCGTTCTTCACCTTTATCCCAGTTCTAACTGCAAAGTTCTGCCATGCACTGGAAAAACATACTGGTATTTCTAGGAAAGGGGACCACTCAGGTGACATTTTTGTTTCACCAGGTATATAAAGTATACAAAAGTTATAGTGTACCTTTTAAGTCCTTTGGACGTCTAGTTACCTTTCACTAGAATGATTCTAGCAGACCCTGACAGATACCTGAGACAAGATCAGGTCAGTGATGTTGGTACCTTTTCTGGCTTAAGAGCATAGGGCAGAAACACAGGAAGAGAGGTCTTCCTTTTCCACTCCTGTTACTAAGAACCCTCTTGAATAATGACAATCTGAAACAGATCACTACATTGTTGCATGTTATAGAATCAAAGCAGTGTACAAAGCAAGGAGCACTGGCCTCCATTATACGTGCATTTCACTTGAGATTCACTTTTCTAGACTGTGGAGAAAGCAGATGTTCCAACACTTTCCAGGTACTGGAATATTACAATCTGGCAATCTCCACCACTGCATGTTTGATCACACTATTCCCTGCAAATTGAATGCTGTTCCATCAAGGTCAGATTGACCAGTGCAAATACCTGATTTTATCGTACGGTCAGAACCAAATTAACTTACTGAAATTCTGCCCAGCTCAGGGTCTACCTTCTCTGTGAAACCTCCTGTGAGATCCCAAGTGGCAAACAACTCTATCTTCTTCAGAAGACATTGTATACTATATAAATAGTAATTTACATATAAATATATGTATACGTGTGTGTATTTCTTTGTTACATTAAGTTATAACTCCTGTGGCTTCTCTTCTTAACTAAACTGGACCCCCTTATCATCACAGTGGCCGTGTACATCATTGTATCCTCCAAAACATCCAGAATAATATCATGGATTCAGTACATAGTTGTTTAATAGAAAACAATTAACTAACCACTGCAGAATACTAGTGTCTCTCAAGGTGTGTTCAGTGGATCATAAATCCTATGAGACAGTCCACGAAGGAAAAGATTTCAAATAAATTTGGGATCTGTTGTCCACTACATCTCCTTATCAGAGACTCATAATTCACAAGACTCGTAAAAAGCTCTGTAGCAAAGAAACTGTTGACTTAGTTTGACCCAGTATTTCTCTTACAAGAGTATCAGTTCTGGAGGTCAAGGACATTTTCCACCTCTAATACAACATTTCTACTGCCTAGTAGAGTGCCTGGCACTTAGTAGACACCTAATAAATATTTGAATAAGTTTCAGCATACATTCCCCTTTTAAGCTATAGAAGAAAAACATAGTATATAGTAGATTTTGATTGACTTGGGGAGAATAATAATATGAATAGATAAATTTACACAAATCATTTTAAAGTATATATATTTGATAATACTTTTTTTCACAAATCTACACAATTGCACATTTAGTGGTGATAGTAAACGAACTACATTTGCTAGTGAAAACTTGCTAAGAAGGATGGCTACTAAAAACTACAACTTGAACCCAAAACAATTGATTTAGTTCATTGGTCCCCCCTCCTTAGCAGTTTTAATATAGAAGAAAATAGACGCATATATTTCTTTTCTGCCGTAATATGACATCATATAAGGAATGCTATTTTATTAGCTAGAAATAAGATTTGCTTTTGTTATTTTAGTACATTTGATCACATAAGAATAATTCTAGATTTTTTTCCCCTCCTGTGACTCTCATAGCATCCCCATCTAAAATATACTTTGGAAATTTAGATCAAATGTCGTATCAATTGTCCTAGACTGCCTACTATGTGCTTTCACTATAGATTTTAATGTCAATAGAGAAAGGAGAAGGAAAAGTCAGAGGGAAATGAAACAGGTGTATGCAACACCCCTCTCTACTACCGACATTTCTCAGAATTCTGGGGGAAGTTGCATGTATAAGGGGAAAGTTTTTCACCATGGAACTCACGGTGGTTGAACTTCTCATGAAGAATTTTTTTTTCACTACTGAAGAAAAATATGTTTGATTTTACCATAACTGAAAAGTTGTCCTGTTTCTACTTCTGAGGTTTGCCCTCAAGACTACTGTTTACCTACTGGAAGTGACTCCTATGCATGGAGGAAAAAGTGCACCATTTGAAGGAAAAGCTGAAGGAGTGATATTCAGGAAGCTCCTCATTCCACCAATGAAAACATACACATAGATTTTCCACTTTACACCTCATTTTCCACCTTATTTTCATGATTTTCAAATGAATATGTAGGGTCTGATGAGTTTGTCAACAGTCTATAATTATTAGTGTTATTAAAATAAAATACAAATGATAAACCATATGTAAAAATGCTGTGTGAATAAACTGCTATACCCCAAATAATTCAAATGAGTGAATGGCAGTAAATGCTAAGAGGGATTAACAACATAAAGGATATTAAAAAATGATGACCGTATTTCATATTTATGTGTCTTTTTCTCTCTCACTCTTTTTTTTTTTTTTGCGGTACGCGGGCCTCTCACTGTTGTGGCCTCTCCCGTTGCGGAGCACAGGCTCCGGACGCGCAGGCTCAGCGGCCATGGCTCACGGGCCCAGCCGCTCCGCGGCTATGTGGGATCTTCCCGGACCGGGGCACGAACCCGCGTCCCTGCATCGGCAGGCGGACTACTCAACCACTGCGCCACCAGGGAAGCCCTTCCCTCTCACTCTTACTCAACTCCTAAATAACTAAGAGAATATGCTCACAAATGGTAAGCATGTTTGGATGTTTGATGTGTGTTTGTGGGAAAGAACAAAAAAATCTGCCTCGATCAGGTCAAATATCATACAAGAGATGAATGAGATTAGAGATGGGATTGGGATTTGTGTTAGTTACTCAATAGCTAACCAATCACAGATAATGACAGTGTAGTGCAATATGCAAATATACTTTTAAACAACTTCTCTTAAGTTATCTACTGTCTGTAAAGACAATCACACTCAACTGCTCTGCACTTAACCCCAGAGCTTCTGAGTTAGAATCTGTTAGAAATAGGTACACAGTTTCATTGCTTTGGCAACATTTACATGGCTCTGCATCAGGCGAATACAACTGCTAAGACCACACTCTGGGAATTCAGGAAGGGCTAGTGTCCAGTTCTGGTCGTTCTACCACCCAACTGCGATCTAGGGTAAATTCCTGATAAAAAAACAAACAAACAAACAAACCCTGAAGATGCTGAAACAGTATTTCCTACTTCACAGGGTCGTCATGGGGATAAAAGGTCATTAGGATAAAGTGCCTCTCACCCAGGAAACACTGATAAATGCTACTGATGCTACCATCATCATCATCACGACCGATCAAGAACATATTGCCACATGGAAATTCAACATTCCCTGGGCCGTTCACAACTTTCCTTTAAAGGACTCATATTCTATGTGGGGTCTTAACACCTTCAAATAACAGAAAATACAAGTCCTTTACGATCTTTTTTTCTGTAGCTAATTTTGGCATCTTTCACCTCTGTCCACTTAAGTGTTGGTTTAGCATATTCTTGTCACACAAAGAAGCTACTTCCTAAAGAGAGGAACAAGGTGTCAAGTGACAAAGACCTTGAGTGAAGTCTTTCACATCCTAAATTGTCCACGGCACAGCTCAGCTGGTCTCTGGGTTGGAAGGCCTGGGTCTACTTTGCTCGTCTGTTACAGGGGAAGGGACATGGTCCTTAGCATGTGGTCTGTGAAACAGAGGCAGCTGCGGGTAGAATTATAACACAAGCAGAACTGGCTTCAATTCTTCCTTCTTAGGTCTTTTTCTTCTTGTTCAGCTGTTCAAGGAACTTGCCTGCCCTCTGTCCCTGCCAGGACGATGTTACATCTGCCTGGATAAGTAGGTCACCATTGTATATCAGGAGAGGTCTTATTTGTAATCATCAGGAACCAGATATGGCTAATTTGAGCAGAAAAGGAAACTTTTGGAAGTTTATGGTTAGGTCTCAGTAACTAGAAGCAGACTAAACAACCGGAAAGCCAAGGCTATGCTATTGCAATTATAGGATCAGGCCAAAGTGATGTTATAAGTCCTAGTTGGCCTTGCTACAAGCAGGAATAGGAAACAGGAGGTTGACCCAGCACTGCTGGCCTTGCTTCTTTACATCATTTATTTGTTATTCAAAATCCAAGAGAGGGGGGCTTCCCTGGTGGCGCAGTGGTTGAGAGTCCGCCTGCCGATGCAGGGGACACGGGTTCACGTCCCGGTCCGGGAAGATCCCACATGCCACGGAGCGGCTGGGCCCGTGAGCCATGGCCGCTGAGCCTGCGCCACGTCCAGAGTCTGTGCTCAGCAACGGGAGAGGCCACAACAGTGAGAGGCCCGCGTACCGCAAAAAAAAAAAAAAAATCCAAGAGAGGGGTGCAGTTGGCCAACCCGAGGTCGCCCGACTGTTTCCATCTGTAAGGGAGACTGAGCATGTGAGTAAACAGTGTATCTGACGTGTTCAGCTTGTATAACGAGAGGAAGGCTCTGTTTCTCACCAAGACCCACAAAGTGGAAAATTCCCCAAAGAGAAAGGAATTTCAGATCAGATGCTTGGAAAGTTAAAAACAACAACAAACAAATGCAGATGTGGAATTAAAGACATGGAGTCATTAAGAACCTATATGTGCAGTGATTCAGACCTGAGGTCACATCTGGAGCAAGCTACTCAATCTTGCTGAGCTTCAATTTTCTTAAAGGAAACAACGTGGAAGATGATATCCACATGTAACTTGTGGTACACATGAAGGAGGGTAGTACAGTATATGATGCCTGGCACATCCTATGCATTTTCTAAAACTACTAGTAGTACTATTATAATTGTTACTTATTATACAATTTATTGTAGAAATTAACAGGGAGAGTATTAATAAATGTTAATACAGTGCTAAGTGTCACATTTATGATCTCAACTAATTATTTGTTGATTCAACAAACATTCCACATATCAGAAAATAACCTGTTAGTGTATATATATATATATATATTTTTTTTTTTTTTACAGAAGAAAAGAAACCCTGAGGCTTAGAAAGTGTAAACAGTGTACCAAAAGTCACTCATTTAAGAGGTAATGGAATATTATTCAGCCTTAAAAAATGAAGGAGATCCTTTCATTTGTGACAATATAGATGAAACAGGAGTACATTATGCTGATGAAATGAAGCCAGACAGGATAAATACGAATGATACCATTTATATATGGAATCTAAAAAGAAAAAAAGCCACACTCATAGAAACAGAGTAGAAAACTGGTTGCCAGGGTCTGGGGTGTGGGTGGGGAAAAGAGGGGAAGACTGGTAAAAGGGTACAAACTTTCAGCTGCAGGACTGAGTAAGGTCTGAGGATCTACTGTATAACATAGCTACTACAGTCAATAATACTGTACTGTATAACTAACATTTTCTGAGAGAATAGAACTTAAGTGTTCTCACCAAAAAAAGAAAAAAAGGAAAAAGGTGTCATGAGCTGTTAGATGATATTAATTAACGTGATGGGAAGGATCCTTTTCGCAATGCATATGTATATCAAATCATCATGATATACTCTTTGACTATGTTACAAGTTTGTCAATTATACCTCAATAAAACAGAAAAAAAAGAGGTAATAAAGATGAGACTCCAATCCAGGATCATCTAGCTACAAAACACTACACTCTTAACCATTACAATATAGTATCCATCCATGTTGTAACTGTAAAATGCCTAACACAAAGGAAACGTTCAATAAATGGTATTTATTCTAACTCTAATGCTTACTAGGATATTAGTTATGTGGTATGCTTTACTTCTAACTACAAGGGTATACGGTGCAAATTCTTGCTACAGAACATAAAAGCCCCTGTGGTACCCTGTAGGATAAACACAGTACCTGTAAATCTCTCATCTCTCAACCCAGAGTCTCCTCAAGTTGGAGGTCTTTACCCCCTTTATAATGTGGGAATAATGCCTTTCCCACATTTGTACTGGGCATGAAAATCCATACTTCCAGGTGTATACTGAACCTCCACTTAGCTCCTCGTCACCTTGGAATCACCAGACCAAGTCATTTATTCCATTAATATAAATGATCGTAGGGATAGGAAGTACAGAATATACAGAGAGTGTTGGAGGAATCCAAAACAAGTCCTCCACTCTCAAAACAAATTTTAGAGTTCCAAAAGTAAAGAGCAATGTTTGGAAATAAAACTAAAAATGAAACTAACAACATCTACAATTAGCCAAGTATTTATTATGGGCCAGGCTACTTACTAGGCACTTGATAAACATTACAGCTCATCTTCCTGCAGTCCTTCAAAGCATATAATATTGTTTCTATTTCATAGAGAAGAAAATTGTATCTAAGCAGGTTAGTGATTAGGCCCAAGACCACAGGGCTAGGCTGTAAGAAAAGAAGGCCAAGTTTCAGTGGTCAAAATGGTGATGGATGTTATAACTAGAAGATTATGGCTAATCAAATAAAAATATTCAAAACGGTCCTAATGTATTATTAGGATTTCTTTAGAATAACTTGCGTGCCTTAGTGAATACAGTAAGTGGTAGGCACTACTAGTCTCTTTAATTTGCTAATCATACAAATCTACTTTAATATTCTTGGTGACAAGGAGCTAACTACTGATAAGACGACAGCTTCTTCAGTTTTGGGGCTACTCCAGGGTGAAATGCCGGAACGTCTTACTGCCTGCAATGCTACCTAGTTCTACCAGGGGAATAAAGCAGAACAAGTAGCCACCTGTTCTTGACAAATGGATACAGTTTCAGGTTTTCAAAATATGAGTGTCAGATTCATTCATTGCTATCAAATAGATCTGTCAAATGGCTTTGCCCATTTACTAATGGATGGCACACTGCAGACACACGTTGGGTCAAAGGACTCAATGTCACCTCACTTGATACTGTCATCAATATAATTTGTATTGGCATTTTGTCTCACCCTGACTTTAAGGAGTATGCGGGGAGATCCAAGTCTCCAGACCATGGACTGATCACCTCTGCTTGACACAGTATTCTCTGCTCATTTCCAGAGGGGACCAAGGATGAGCTCTTGTACTTCTGGGTCTATTCACCCTACCTGGCAACACATACTAGCTGGGCTGATTGGATCAAGCAGGAGCCCCAGAGTTTAAATTTTCAGCTGCATTGGAGGAAACAGAGGCTATGCCCCAATCCCATAACCCCTCACTTCTTACCGCTAGCCTATCCTAGGCTGTTCTTGCTGATAGGAGTACTTCATGCTAAAAATTAATTTTGCTTACCCTGATGCAGTCACACAACCTCAAATGCCATTTTTATAAATAAGGCAACCACCAATGGAGTGTGATTTAGGGTCTTTTCTTCCGTAGACCCCGCCTACCCTATAAAATCTCCCATTACTGCATCATGGACACTATAATCCCTTTCCTGAAGGAAGTAGATTCTTTCCAACCATAAGATGAAATAAGAATTACATTTCCATACTGCCCAAAAGGAAATAAATTGATTACAAAATGCAGGAGAATGACTGATTTTCCATATTTGTTGTGTTCATTAAAGGGTTTTTGAATAGATTGACAGTATTAAAGAAGTTCAACACACACAAAATAAAAATTAATAAATGAAGAGAAAAACTTGCATTTATAACAAAACACATTGATATATAAAAGGTTGTTATACATCGATGAAAAATGGATGTCATAAAGTCACAAACTAAAAAGCTATTAACAGCCAATAAAGATATGAAAATATGTTCAACCTTGCTATTATTAATCAAAGAAATACAAATAAAATAATTCAGGTGTCATATTTTACTGACTAGAATGACAAAGTTTTAAAAAACTTGATAATACTGGTATTGATATTGATAACACTGGTACCGATGAGTGTGTGTAAGAAACCACACTGGATGTTAAATTCTTGGTAGAAATAAAAAGCACGGTAACCTTTCTGGAAGACAATATGTCAGTATGTACCAGAACTGACAACCAGCCATTCAAGTTCTAGAAGTCCATTCTAAGGAAATAAACAAATGCTCAAAGACATATGAACAAGGATGCTTGTCTCATTGTTTAGCAAAGCAAAACAGGAATTATCTAAATGTTTGAACAGTAGGGACTGGTTAAATAAATAATAGAATGCTGTTCAACCATTAAAAATGATGCTGCAGATTTTTATTAGGTGATGAGTAATCATACTTATATTACTAAATAAAAATGTTATAGAACTGTTTTGTAGTTGGATATAATAATTAAAGGTATTTTATACTTGCATTGTATTTATGTGCACCCTGTCACAAAAAAGTTTCCAAAGATACCCTCAAAAATGTTACAGAGATGATTTATCAGAAATGGGATTTTGAGTTATTTTTCCTTTTTTCTTTAAATCCTTTCAATTTTGGAGTTTCTGCAATGAGTCTGTATTATTTTTACAATTAAAAATATTTAAATTTGGGCTTCCCTGGTGGCTCAGTGGTTGAGAGTCCGCCTGCTGATGCAGGGGACACGGGTTCGTGCCCCGGTCCAGGGAGGATCCCACATGCCGCGGAGTGTCTGGGCCCGTGGGCCATGGCCGCTGGGCCTGCGCGTCCGGAGCCTGTGCTCCGCAGTGGGAGAGGCCATGGCGGTGAGAGGCCCGTGTACCGCAAAAAAAAAATTTTAATTTACAACAAAAGGATCTAAATTCCTCCAGTTTTCCATTTATTGTCCACCCTGGCTCAGGGTATTTGTGTAAAATAAAAAATCAGCTTATTTCTCTTTTGTATCAATCTAAATTTACTTTTCATAAGTAACTATTTTAGTCTGGCAAAAGTTTCACACAGGAAAATTGTTAAGGTCTGAGTATTCTATTACCTTTAAAAGCACTGGAAACTTTGAAATTATTTCCTTCAGAATTTTCATATAATACTGAAAGGCGGGGGGGAGGTAGCAAAATGAAGGGAATAGATAGTAGTAGTCAACTTCAATTAAGAAAGAGCAACGAAGAGGCAGTCTTGTACTCTTTTGGATAAGGCAGAAGCCCCAGGTGTCAACTCATGCTAAAAAATGTATATATACACACACATATATACTGTTTGTGTGTATTATATGTATATATGACACACACACACATAATTAATCCACAGTCTTAGGCTAATCACTCATTGTGGCAGAAACAACGAGCTGTTGACTACACTTTAATTAGCTCCTCCAGCCTGTAGAGGCATCACTAGGACCAAGATAGGAACAACATTCACCATCTCCGCTTGCATCTGGGTATGGTTCTATCCCAAAGAATGTGACCAGAGGTGACCTGAAGAGTTTATGTCTGAAGGATAACGAGTTGATAATTGTAGCTTGCAGCTTCCTCTCTCCTTTCCTTTTTCAGGAAAAAACGTAGAGCCACTTGATGAAGGTGGTGGGTCCCTGAATAACTGAGCAGAAAACTGACCCTCAGACCACCGAAGTCCATACTGCACTCCTGAGTGAGTGAGAAATGAACTGTCCATGTGTTGCTCCACTGAGGTTTAAGTTTATTATTTAGTGTTTAACTAATGCATTTTTTCTTTAAACTTCAGTTGCCTTCTCTGTAAAATAAAGTATTTCGAAAAGGATCACTGTAAGCTTTTTCCATTGCTTATGTTTTTATCTTACTTTTTAATTCTCAGAAACATTGTGCGCATTTTACCTTTTAAGTTAGTAAGTCTACTTTTTTTTCCACAAAGACTGGCTTCTTCAAGTTATGGAGAAGTCATAGCAGACTGTTGCTTCAGTTTAAGGATATGCAGTTCACATATGAGATGAGAAGTGTGAGGACCCAGAGAAACGCCTTTGACAGAGGGGAGTGAGAGCATACTGAAGAATTGTTTAGTAATAAAGAATTCAGATGGGAGAAACGGACTGGGTTACATCTAACAGATTTGCTCAAAGGAATTCTGGAAAGGCAAATATGTGAAAATGTACAGCAAAGACATGAAATGCCTTTTGGTCCCTAAATGGATTTCATTTCAAAGACGTGCATATTGCAAATGCATGTACCATAACACTTCTCTGTCCACTTCTAGAATTTTCTAAAGCCTGACAGAACATCTGCAGAGAGAGGATGTCATTCCAAGATAATCGAACTGCAAGTTACTAAATTAAGATAAAAATGTCCTTAACCGTTGAACAGTTTTTAAAGAGATTTTAGAAGAAAGGAGCCCTCCAGGGGGTTGTATAACTTATATAATTGTACCCTTTCTAAAAGGCTATTTACAGATACAGTAATGTTTCCCCTCCATTCTTTAAAGTAAAATATAGGATAAAAAAATAGTTTGGGGATAATATTTGTTTGGGACAGCAGGCACTGCTAATCAGTACCACTCTCTCCTTATTCCTTACTATCAGAGCCCTGGTTTAGGAGACCCCATTATCCTTAAGGCTAAGGTGGCCAGTTTAAAATCCGAGCTGATGAGATCTAAGTGCAAGTCTGCTGACCATCTGTGGTAAAAAATTTGCTCTCTGCGTTAGACACTGCCTTTTTTTTACTTAATTTCTTTTTTTTTTTTCCTTCCTTTCCTTTCTTTCCTGCCCAAATTGCTTGGAACACTATCGGAGATTCTGGGGTCACTTTGAAGCTATGTGGACGTACTAGAGATGTGGAAGCTGGAAGAGCTGAGCAACCCAGTCCCCTGGTGATGCCCTTCAGCAGCTGCACTAACACTAGAGGGACTATTTCCAAACTTCCTGCTACCCGTGGAAAGTAAGGTAAATCACTCATTCACTTTCTGTTACCTACTAACTGATCCAGAAATCTAACCTCAGGGTTCTAGAACCCTTCTCAGTATCCCATAGTCATACTCGTGTTCCGGACTCCTGATCATCAGACTTGCTTATAGCAGATGTATGGGGAGGGCGGGTTCTTCTGGAAGCCCTGATACTTCCTCCCCTACTCCCACCACACACAAATAATGATCTTTATGTCCACTCATCCTTCTAGCTACACTCAGAGGCCAGGGCCCCCAGGAAGGCTTCACTGACAACCCTTTACTCCTCTCTATGTGCAGAAAGGGTAGAGGTGTGGGCTCTGGAATCAGACTTCCTAGACTTGAATTCTTAACCTGTTACTTACCGGTTTAGGATGTGGGCAAAGTAGTTACCTTCTCTGGACACCCCTGTAAAACAGGAACACTAAGTAGCACCTATGTACCTTACTGAAAGGATTAAATGAGCAAATACAGGTAAAGTTCTTAAATTTTTTCTTGGGTCAATCAATTCTAGCTGCTATTGTTAACTTTGGCTAATTTAGGGCAGAGTCCCTTTGCCCTCCTTTGGTTCTCTAGACCCGTCTCATTCACAACACACACAATCGCATACTGTGGAGTTTTGAAAGGTGGTTCTCAAAATGCGGTCCCTGGGCCAGCAATATCAGCCACACCTGGGAACTGGTTGGAACTCTGGCACTGGAGCCCAGCAATCTGTGTTTTAACAATATTCTCAGGCAAATCTGATGCACACTAAAGGTTGACGACAACTGAGAATATCTGTCTCAGACTCTCCTGGAGGCATTCACCAAAAATAGAGTTACAGGACTTTACACCTGGTCAGCTGGAGAAGGGGTCTAGTAATTGCCCTGGTTATCATGCTTGTCATGATTTTTCAGCACATAAATGTTTGAGAATCACTGCCATTTTGAATGTGTGTTTCACTTGTCTGTTTTTCCAGTGGACTTTACTTCCTTGCAAGGAAGGTTTGTGAAGATTTGTTGTTGTTGTTTGCATTATTAGTTTTATTATGCTAATTCTAGAATCTCTAGTGCATAGTGCAATCTCAGGCAGGAAGTAGTGGCTCACTAAAACAGGTATCCCAAAAGTCTTAGTAGAACTTCAAGATTAATTCCTTCAGGAAGAGGTAAAATTGTCATTATATGCAGATGGTATGATACTATATATAGAAAACCCTAAAGACTCTACATGAAAACTACTACAACTGATAAATGAATTCAGCGAGCAGAACACAAGATTAACATACAGAAACTGGTTGCATTTCCTTATACCAACAATGAAATATCAGGAAAGGGAACGTAAAAAAACAATGCCTTTTAAAATCACAACCCCCAAAAATAAAATACTTGGGGATAAACCTCACCAAGAAAGCAAAAACTTATATGCTGAGAACTGTAAAACATTAATAAAGGAAAGTAAAGATGATTCAAAGAAATGGAAAGACATCTCATGTTCTTGGGTTGGAGGAATTAATATTGTTAAAACGCTCATACTACCCAAAGCAATCTACAGATTTAATGTGATCCCTATCAAATTACCCATGACATTTTTCACGCAATTAGAACAAATAATCCTAAAATTCATACGGAACCATAAAAGACCCAGAATTGCCAAAGCAATCCTGAAGAAAAAGAACAACGTTGGAGGCATAGCCACCCCAGACTCAGACAGTACTCCAAAGTCACAGTAATCAAAACAGCGTGGTATTGGCACAAAAACAGACATATGGATCAATGGAACAGAATACAGAGCCCAGAAATAAATCCACACACCTCAGTTAATCTTTGACAATTAATCTTTGACAAAGGAGGCAAGAATATATAATGGGAAAAAGACAGTCTCTTCTGCAAGTGGTGTTGGTAAAGCTGGACAGCCTTATATAAACCAGTGAAGTTAGAACACATCCTTTCACCATACACGAAAATAAACTCAAAATGTCTTAAAGACTTAAACATAAGACATGACACCATAAAACTTCTAGAAGAGAACATAGGCAAAATATTCTCTGACATAAATCATACCAATGTTTTCTTAGGTCAGTCTCTCAAGACAATAGAAATAAAAATGAAAATAAACAAAGGGGACCGAATCAAACTTACAAGCTTTTGCACAGCAAAGGAAACCATAAACAAAATGAAAAGACAACCTACAGAATGGGAGAAAATATTTGCAAATGATACAACCAGCAAGGGCTTAATTTCCAAACTATACAAGCAGCTCATACAACTTGATGACAATAAAAGCAAATAACCCAATCAAAAAAATGGGCAGAAGACTTAAAGAGACATTTCTGCAAAGAAGAAATACAGATGGCCAATAGGCACATGAAAAGATGCTCAACACTGCCAATTAGTAAAGAAATGCAAATCAAAACTACCATGAGGTACCACCTCACACCAGTCAGAATGGCCATCATTAAAAAGTCTACAAATAACATATGCTGGAGAGGGTGTGGAGAAAAGGGAACCCTCCTACAACACTGTTGGTGGGAACGTAAGTTGGTGCAGCCACTGTGGAAAACAGTATGGAGGTTCCTCAGAAAACTAAAAATAGACCTACCATATGATCCAGCAATCCCACTCTTGGGCATATATCCAGACAAAACTATAATTCAAAAAGACACATTCACCCTGATACTCACAGCAGCAATATTCACAATAGCCAAGACATGGAAACAACCTAAATGTCCATCAACAGATGAATGGATAAAGACGATGTGGTACATATATACAATGAAATACTACTCAGCCATAAAAAAAGAATGAACTAATGCCACTTGCAGCAGCAACATGGATGCAACTAGAGATTATCATACTAAGCAAAGTAAGTCAGAAAGAGAAAGACAAATACCATGATACCACTTATATGTGGAATCTAAAATATGACACAAATGAACCTATCTATGAAACAGAAACAGAATCAGAGACATAGAGAATAGACTGGTGGCTGCCAAGGGGGAAGCAGGTGGGAGAGGGATGAACTGTGAGTTTGGGATTAGCAGATGCAAACTGGTATATATAGATTGACTAAACAACAAGGTCCTACTATATAGCACAGGGAACTATATTCAGTATCCCGTGATAAACCATAATGGAAAAGAATATGAAAAAGAATGTATATACATATGTATAACAGAGTCACTTTGCTGTACAGCAGTAATTAACACAACGCTGTAAACCAAGTATACTTCAATAAAAAATAAGTTAATTAAATTTTAAAAAAGATTAATTCCTTCAGAAGAACAACTACTCCACACTCACAAAAAAAGCACCCTTTGAAAGTTTAAATTTTTGAATTTCTTTGCCACTTCCTTAGTTTTGATCATCTTGGACAATATACTTTTAATATTGACTTTTAAAAAAAAATTGTTTCAGTGTTTGCTATCCTTAGAGAGACAGAAACAGATAAGTACAACTAAATACTTATTTTTCAAAAGTCTCAAAAGTATATGGGAAATGAAAGTAATTATATCTTCAAATGATTTTTGGGTATGTTTTTAATTTCATACTTCTGATGCGATTCAAGATTAAAACTGTATTAAGACATTTGAGACATGCTGCACTGGTATTAAATGAATTTAATTTTGTGTAAAGTGGTAGAAATATTTCCTTCAGCAAACATACCTGCAGATATAAAATCACAACCATAAATCTACAAAAAAGCAAGCTATTGAATGAAATCTGATTGGTTATTTCCCTGCAGTATGGATCTGCTAATAATTTAATTTACTACTTGCTAACAGAAGCCAAAATTTAAATATACATATATACATGTGTGTGTGTATATATATAGCTTCAATTTTAAATCATTCATATATATGAACAAGTATACATACACATATATAACAATTGTTCATATATATATATATATATATATATATACATACAATTTAAATTAAAGAAAGTACATCTGGTGGCCTATTTTTTCCCCTCGATTTCTAAAGAACACCATATTCTATTCTAGGCAGCGGAATGCAATCCACCTTAAGGGTTGTTCAATGAGCATATCTGAGAAACCACTGGTTTAGCCAATGATGTACTTATTGAGGGAGGCCCTAGTGCCACAGTCAAGAGCTTATCCACAGGAGAGATAAGAAGGTACTAGTTTGGTTTGTGAAAAGGAGTAGTGAGGAATGGCAGGTAGCTGCAGGATGATGATACATGATGTCCATATATATGTAGAACCAACATGCCCATAATTGCACCCATTTTCCATACCCAAATCCAAAGCCTTTATATCATTAATCCCAGGCAAAAATGGTAAGATTCATGTGTGCTACTATCCCACGGCATCAAGATGCCTATAAACTAATGAGTATGTCTTAGTTTTATCAGTGGAGGACAAACCAGGCTTCTATCACCAAGCCCCATTCCATAACAGGCAAACCAGTCCAAGACTTCTCTGAGTGCTGCAGGAGAGTCTACGGAAGGGGTGCTCACTCCACTGTGATGCCTAAAATGCCTCTGCACGGAGCAAACATTCAATACGTGCTGAGTGAATGAATGAGTGAACTGGTGTCATAAAACAGGCTTATTTCAGGGAAATTCCATTCAACAGGCTGGCACTCCTTCCTACCCATCTTAACTGTTAAGCTTGCAATCAGACAAAAATTTAATTATAAAACGTTAGAGCTGAGGAAATTTTAGAAACTGTCTACTCTCCAGAGGTATAGAACTTTAATTTAGTGGTAAAAATCACTAGGAGTGATTTAGGAGTCTATCAGACCTAAGTCCAAATTCCACATCTACCATATTTTAGTGAGCAAATAACTGAGGCTCTGTTCCCTGTATGCATTATGGGATATCATAATAATACATACATTAATTGTATGACTATCAGGGGATGAAATGACACAATCCATTTGCCATGGTCGGCTAAGTAATTTGCACCAAGTAAGCACTCGAGACATTAGCCAATATTAATAGCGGAGAGATGAAAACAAAACTCTGGGACTGATGCCTACCCTAGTGGCCCCAGTGGTCACAATGACTTTCTTCCATTCAGCCTGCTCTCTTCTCACTAAGACTAAGGAAGAGAAGATGAACAAATTAGGAATAACAATTTGAAAAAGGTTTTATACTCCCTGAATGAATGGAATTATAATAAAATGATTCATGAGTTCTGCAGAAATATGATGAGACTTTAGATCTTTATGTTAGTTCTCTACAAAACCAATTTATGGCCCTAAGATGTACCTTCCCACCCAGCCCCATCCTTACCAGGATCAAATATCATTGTAAATGGAAAAGTCAACAACACATAATCAACAAGCTAAGTTACAAGCCAGTGAAGTCTCGGAGGTTTGATAGAGAAAATTCAGATTTATCATTATATGTAAAAATAAGATGATATGAAGAACTCAATCTAAAAAATATTACCTGGAGATCTATAATCTCTATAATAGTGCTATGAAAGGTAAACAGCTAGAAATCTATTTAGATGGTTTTCCTTATAAGAAAGCACTTTCTGTATAACTTTTAATGTACTATTGATGAGAACAATTCAACAAAATTCAAATAAATATCTGCAGATGTCCTACAAGAAGAAAAGCACAGAGTTAGATGCGACAGGGGATAACTGGACTTCAGGATGAGTAAGACGCTATACTTGACCTCAATAAATTAACATGAAATACAGTGGATGAGTCATGTACAGAATGTCAGAATTCTAAAAGGCCAAGCTAAGTATCAAAAGGAACATGTGGGGATTCTTAAGAAGGAAATAAAAGATTGGTTAGTTGATTACGAAAAGGCAGAAGGGAGTAGGTTCCCTTTGGCTGCTCTTTGAAGCGATCACTTCCTTTCCCCCCTAGTCCTGAGGCTAGGGCGGCATGGGCCATAGAGGAATGTGGGGATTGAGAATCATTTCTACTCTCACCAGAGTGGCTGGAAGCAGATTTTCTTACCAGGATGTAGCAGTAGGCTAATATTTAAGGGTTCTTGAGGTCAGAGAGAAGGGTTTGAATACTCCGGTTCCATCTCTTGCTGTGGGTCAAGTTTCTTACCTTTCCAACACCTCAGCGTCTTTATCTGAAAATTGGGGATGATGATAATGTCTCCCAGCTGAGTGTGAGAACTACATGATATAGTGCATACGCAGGGCGAAATTTGGTGCCTGGCACACAGAAAGTGCTCAGTACGGCAGGCGAGTGTAGTGACAATAAAGGCAAAGATGACGGGGGTAGTGCCGGTGTTGCTTCTGCCCCCAGAACAGGCTCTGACTGGGAGAGAGTTAAAGCACCTTTGGGTTCATGGGGGTTTATATATAAGCAACGGTTGATCAATGTGAGCTGGTTGTCCAAACGATTATGTGCAATCTAAGAAAAAAATGGGCCTCAGATCTGCTCAGCTACTTAATAATATTAGCAGCGGTAGTAGTCAAAGAAGCTAAATTTTATTACGTGTTTATATGCCAAACAACGTGCTGAACGTTTTAAAAGGATTTACTCGTTTATTACAACGAGGCTATACGCTAGGTCCTGATAATGTTATTCGTCTCTTTCAGATGTTGACTGAGCCTCAGAGGGGTTACAAAAGCACCTAAGATCCCGTTGTCAGTACATGAGGGAAATGAGTTCAAATCCAGCCTGTCTGACTTGTTCTTAATCACTAAGGTATGAAATTAGGCATGTTGCCCTTTGCCTGATTCTCCTTCTGAGGCCTGAATATTTCACTTAGCTCTCTGAGTGCAGAAGAGAGAAAATTCTCTCTCCTTGACCCAACTTGGCATCAATATCCAACTCCCCTTCTCAGAACGGGTTGCTTCAACGAGCAGCAGTGAATGCCGGGTCGTGGACCAGTCACCTTGATGACTAAGAGTCAGACACTAGGGAAAGAAAATACTCTGTGACAAACCTACCCTTGTACAGAAACAAGACAGAAATGGGGGGACAGGGCAGAAGATAATGGAATAAGGCATAGGAAAAATAGCACCTGGCATCGTGACAGTAATAATAATAGTAGTAGTAGTAGTAATAGTAATAATAATAGACTTTACTATGCTCTAGGCATTGTATTAAGTGCTGGGTGTAAGTGACTTCATTTTAACATTGAAAACAAGTCTATGAGGATGAAATATTATTAACATCATTTTATAGGCAGGAGTATTGAGGTGCAGGTAATCAGGTAAATTGCCCAAGCTCATATGGTTAGCAAGTGGAAAGCAGAGATTTGAACCAGCACCTACACTCCTAACCATTACGCTATAACCATTATGCTGAAGACGCAAGAATTCCAATGGTCTTTCCCCATAACCCACTCCTGCACTCCAGACTTGAATAGTCCAAGATCAAGAGAGAGCAAGCTTGGAGTTGCCACTCTTCAGTGAGTTTCAATCATTTCAAAACGGTGTATTTGCTAACAAGATGCAGTTCCTGTGATAATCTTCTCAACCAGGTATCAAGAAACAGGAAGCAAAGATTCAAGTAACAGTACGTTCCTACTTATGAGGAAGGTGGGACAGCATAGTCGACACTGGGCTTAACTGTTCTGGAAAATGTGGTCCCAGTAGGCATAGACGCTGGTACATTTTTCCCACCTACCAAATACAAAAGCAGTATTTCATTTCCATGTTGCTCTTCAAAGTTCCACCTCATTCGTGCCTGTCATTCATCCTCTGGCCTCTTCCTGTCTCCATTTCTGTACAGAAAGGTGCTGAGTCTCTGCTCTTGGATATGAAAAGGGTGTGCTAGGAGAGGGAGCCATGGTACCTCAGTGTCTTTTTTTTTTCATCTTAATTCTATTATGCCAACTCCACTGAACTTAATTAGAGTGAATACAGAATTACACAATTACCCTCTGTTCTATTCTTCAGATGTTATATTTTGATAAAATTTACGGCATGCTGCTCTCCCCTTGAACACCAGATGAACACTAGAAATGGATGTGTGTTGACATAAAATCTGTTATAATTACAATTAAAGTATAGCTTACATAATGATAGTGTTAACATAAAATTATAGATGTGTAGAGACAACGTGGTCATGCATTTTTTAGTATAAGTACATGCTTAGACCAATATCTGTTAGCGGAATGAAGATGGAAAAGAATTTTGGTTAAGCCACAAAGGCTGTTTAAGGACTTGCAGATAGCTAAGGGGGACTCAAAGACCAGTTAGATAATATTTCCCCTGCCATGTTTTTCAATTGCAAAGTGAAGGGAAGATGTGAAAGTAAGTACCCCTATGGAAATTACAAGTACATTTTTTTCCTTGAATACCTGGGTAAATGCTTAAATTCTAATGTATATCAGTGATACAAATTTTCAACTGAGTTTGATAAATCATAAAATAATAATTATACATATATGTATATAAAACTGCATGGAACTAGACAGTTCAGAATTACTTCTAATTAAAGAGGTGCCCTATGACAACTAACTTAAACCTTACAAAATATGGTTCCAAGTACCCTATCAGAGTGAAAAGTAGGAGACTGAAAGGTTTATTGTAAATGTTTGTAGTCATGGTGTCTTAACTAAAACTACTGTGTCACAAATACTATTAAAATAATTGTGACATTTTATTCACTTCTACTGCAAACAACAAAACAAACTATAGGTATTTTTTTCATTTCAGGTAATTATTTTAGCTAATAGTTATTAAATGTTTTGAGAAGACAGAGTGCTAATTGCATTACTTCATTTTATCTTTAAAATAGCGCTTCCATGTAATTATTCTTAATATCTCCATTTTATGAACATGTATCTCTAGTTTAGACCTTTCTTCAGAACTGCAGACTTGTGTAACCAACTGTGTACTCAGCATCTCTACTTGGATGTCAAGAAAACATCTCAAATCTTATACCTCCAAAACTGGTCTTTAATCCCCCAAACATGCTCTACCCCAAACTTTTTCCATCTTAGGTGACAGTAACCACACCTTTCCAGTTCCCCAGGCCCTAAATCTCGACTCCACCCTTGACCCCCTCTTCCTTTCCATTCTTGCATTCAATCTACCACGAAATGCTGTTACAACCTTCCCAATGTGCCACTTCTGAGAACTACCAACCGCTAGCAGCCTGGTGCAGGCCACCAACATAGACCTCGAGGATCCTGTAGTGGCCTCCCGGGATTCTCCCTGACTCCACTCTCTCCCCACATCCTCAAGACCACAGATAGAGTTATGCTTTTCAAACAAGAGACAGTTCATGCCACACCTCGGCTAAAATCCTGCCCTTGGCTGCCTACATTTAGAGTAAAAGACACAATGCATGTGATGGCCTCCCAGGACTTACCCAATCCATCCCATCACATATCTGACCTCCAGTCCTCCTGCTGTCTCTTCCTCCCCACTGACTAAGTCAGCCAGGGTGGCCTCCTTGATATTCCTCCAAGCTGCCCGGCATATTTCTGCCTTAGAGTTTTGGGACTGGTTGTTCTTGCTCCCAGGGAGTGGTCTCCCCCTCATACATTCTGACAACTCCCTCACTTCAAGTCTTTGCTCAAATGTCAACTTATAAAATCCACCCTGACTACCCTATTTAAAAACAAAACCTGGGCTTCCCTGGTGGCGCAGTGGTTGAGAGTCTGCCTGCCGATGCAGGGGATGCGGGTTCGTGCCCCGGTCCGGGAAGATCCCACATGCCGCGGAGCGGCTGGGCCCGTGAGCCATGGCCGCTGAGCCTGTGCGTCCGGAGTCTGTGCGCCACAACAGTGAGAGGCCCGCGTACCGCAAAAAAAAAAAAAAAAAAAAAAAACAAAAAACAAAACCTACCTGTACACTCCTCCAGCACTCCCAACCCAAGCCTCTTCAGTGAGCTTCACATCCTTTTCCTTATCCCGTAGCGCCCATCAACTTGTGACAAAGCATAGAATTTATTTATAACATCTGTTTCCACACGAGAGTGTAAGGAGGGAGAGAACACGTAAGGAGGGAGAGAACACGCAAGAAGGAGCACGCAGGCAAAGGCTCTTGTCTAATTTATTCATTGATACGTCCAAGCATAGAGAACAGGAAGATGCTTGATAAATAGTCCTGAAAAAGATACAGATGAGGAAACTAGTAGTAAAGCTCAGAAAGTTTAAGTAACTTCCTCAAGGTTCTAGAGCTAGAAGAGGGTCACAGTAGAATTCACACTCGGGGACGTCTAACTTGAAATCTCTTAGCCTCTCTGCTACCTTTTTTTTTTTTTTTTTTTGCGGTACGAGGGCCTCTCACTGTTGCGGCCTCTCCCGTTGCGGAGCACAGGCTCCGGACGCGCAGGCTCAGCGGCCGTGGCTCACGGGCCCAGCCGCTCCACGGCATGTGGGATCCTCCCGGACCGGGGCACGAACCCGTGTCCCCTGCATCGGCAGGCGGACTCTCAACCACTGCGCCACCAGGGAAGCCCCTCTCTGCTATCTTAAGTCCATGCAATTCAGGATTTGTTTTAATCAGTGCCATGGAAATTCTCACTCCACTGAACAGCATCACTAAAGTGTTCTCTGTCTAGATTTATATATATATTTTCCATTTAAACAAAGGAAACAGAAGAGGGGAATTCATCATGGGTTATTGCGGTAATTTTACAGCAATTTTAGCAATAATGACATTTAAGTAATAGTGATATTTAATGATAGCATAATAATAATAAAATAATAGCTCTTAAATGTATTGAAGACGAATCGCATGCTAAACTCGGTGCTAAAATATTTCCATGTATATTTTGTGCAAAATCCTTATGAATATTCTATCAGATGAGCTTTATGTGTAACTCCACCAGGCATACTTCTCTTACTCCGCTTTCAAAGATAAGGAAATTGATGAGAAGTGTGGTAACCGTTTGATCAAGATGAGACTGGTAATAAGTTGCGAGTATGAATTTAAATTCAGGTCTAACTCCAGAATTTGATTCTCAATCCATACATGAAAATTCTGATAATTCCTTTGGTAAGAGTATGTTTTCTCCTGGAAAACATCCCCCATTATGTCTGCCTGTGCTCATACCTTCAGAACACAGTCAAGTTTGAAACATGATAAAAATGTTTAAATAGTGTGCTTTAATAAATGGAAATATCTTCATCTAAACAATAACACAAAAAGGCAGGCTGAGCCCTTTGAAGTGGCTTCGTTGCTATCTTCCATCCAGAACAAGAGAAGGAATCAACAGCTGCAGAGTAAAGAAAGCATGAAACCCAGAGATGGAGGATTCTGTAAATGACCAATTACAAGACTATGAAGCCGCACTTTCATAGCAAGAGGCAAAATGTTCCATTAAACTGAAAATTCTTCTACCCCTCACTCCAAGGCCCACACAAACATTAATGTTGCATTTATTAGGATGTATTTCCTGTGCTCTATCAACCTGACTTTCAGCAACTGTATTAATACAATCCTTTCGCTTTGCACACATATCTGAATGATGGATTCCATCACTGGAGTTTTGTAGAAAGAGTGGAGTGAATGAAGTAAAGTTTGGAAGAGCCATCATAATCCATAATGATGGGCACTGAATCAGGACAAGAAGAAACCTCTCTTCTCATTTATTTGAATGAAAATTCTACTATATATTTATTGCCTCTGTACAGGGCCATCTGTTGAATAATGGAAAACAAGCATTTTTCATTTGGAGGTAGGATTTGTGTGCTCAAGTTTCTATAGGCCTGCAGAAATAATCTTGTTTTAGAAATGAAATAAAATGTAATTTCTTACTGTAAGTAGATGTGGTTAAGCAACTGGCAACTTTGATGTCTTTAAATCACTGCAGTTTCGGGTAGGCAAATCTATAATTATTTCAAGCACTTCTTTATTGGTGCAACAATTGAGCAGTGTACATAGTGGTCGACAACCTGGGCACTGTCAGACGACTCTAAGTGTGAATCCAGACTTTGCCACTCACCAGCTGTGTGACTTTCAGCTATGAGAGTCACTTTCTTCAGCTTTGCAGTGTGGATTATCATATGCCCTTTGCAGAACTACTGTAAGAACTAAATGTATATGGGCACCGTGGCTCATAGTAAGGGCTCAAATTAGTACTGTGGTCACTACTAGTAGTATTGAAAAGGAATTAGAAGTTCTATTCTCATAAAGTGGGATATGTGTCCCTTTATCATTGTAATTTCGTATCATTTTACTTTTGACCTTATAATTTAATAGCTTGATCCAAGAAACATTCAGCAGTAAATATAACTGAAAGAAGATTACCTGTCAAACATGAAATACTGTAGCATCAAGTGTGGTGGCACAATACTCTTCTCAGATAATTAACCTGTAAAAATATGTTATTGTCTTCTTTTTAATTGAGCACATTGAACATATATATTTACTGTGCCAATTGGCGAAAGGTCCATTAATTAATCAGTCTAACTATATGTTGCATAAACGTCTTCTAAACATAATCGTATATGTATTTTATTTGTTGGGAAAATGTGTTTGAGATTGTTCTTTTCTGCCTATTTAAAGTAAAAGAGGGTGAGAAGTAGAGTTAGGCTTAATGTACTTTGTACTCCATTACGCCATGAAAATGCTTCTGTGCCCTGGAGACAACAACAAAAGATTTGCTTTAATGACAAGAATCAAGTATGTTCTAAAGCTTCCAGGTAGGAGGCCTATAGGTTGCAGTTTATATCAGAAGTCTTTGCTCTCTCTCTCAACTGCGTCTAGATGGGAAAGATGTGGTCACAAATGCTTCAAGGTGATATAGTAAATGTTGGAAAAGAGGAGGGTAGGAGGCAGAGTTTTGAATATCTCAGACCTGAGCTAGAAGGATTTTATTTAAAGAAAATAGCGGATATGATTTTTCACTTAAGGAATGCCAGTCAGCAAACCTGACATTAATGTAGGAAATTAGCTCTTTTAGCTATGATGCTTTCAAATGCACATGGCTGAAAACAAATTCAAAATGGTCAAAGGAAATTTAAAAACAAACACCAAACAACAACGACCACCTCAGCAAACAAGTACTAGAAATTCAGGGATGCAGCCAATATTCAGATACAGCTGGATCTGGAAGTTCCAGAGTGTCAGCAGGGTTCCAGCTCTCTCTCCATCACTCAGCCCTGCTTACCTCTGCAAGACTTTGTTTTACAGAAAGTCTCTTCTGGTGCTGGATGGTCACTGGGAGTCCCAGAGTCATATCTCCCCAGCTTAGGAATTCCAGAGAGAAAAGACAATTCTTCCATTTTGCTCTGAGAGAAAAGTCCTGGGGAGGAGTCTGATAGACTTAGCCGAGGTCAGATGCCTACCCATGAGCCAATCACCTGCTTTACTGGAGTTCAGTCCCTGGGCGACTCATCCCCGGGGCCCGTGAGGAGGCAGGATGGCATTATCTGGCAGTTCTTCAAGAAAAGCCTGCTGTTTTTGTAAGATGAAAGGGGAGAGGACATGGATAATGAAACCTGTATCTGCTTCTGTAAAACCCACAGAATCTTACTCCCTGCCCCATGTCGATGACCATGCAGTAAGCTGACCCAGGAGGTCATTTTTCCCACAACAGTCTTTATATATATGACTAAGGAACACACTGGTAAAAGAATATGGGAGAAAGTCTGAGTATGACAAGTCAGCTAGACTGATATTAACTAAAAAAGCTGTGTGAAAATATCCTTAAAAATTGCCCCCAACTCACTCAAAGTCCAAAGTTGGAGCTGGAAATACAATGTCATGGAGTTTGGATAAGAACAGGTTTTCTCCAAGCTGAACTATGACACAGAGATTAGAGACTTCTAGAAACTATACTTTTTCAAAGAAAAAACATCACATGAGAAAAATGAGGCCTAGAAAAATTAAATGACTTAAGGTAACATAGCTAATTAATGGCAGGACTGAGACTAGACTATACTTTGTGTAATTGGCTATGGTCTTTTAAATCCATGGTACAACGTCTATATGTAACAAATTTGTTAAACCCTAAATGTTTATGAAATTCAAGTAATCCATTATGTGAATTATTCTTGAAGAGAAAACATCCAAAGACTTCTTAATTGTATGGGTACACATACATAAAATACACGTGGAGGTAACTTCAAATATAGTATGTGTCTGTCTCTATTCCTTCCCTCTCCACTCTTTTAAAAAATGCCCCTTTAAAAATTGCCCACTCACCATCTGTTAGGTAAATTTGCTGAAACACAGTAAATGTGGAGACAGAAATTGTTATAGATACTATTCCAAATGGCACTGACACCTGTATTTATGAAATTTTTAAAAGGGTAAGTTAGAGTTGTTTTTTAAAAAAAAAAAAAAAAAATCCCACTATAGTAACACCACATCATCCTAGGTGCCCAGTTCTATCCAATTACATAAGATGGAGAAAGGGAGAGAGAGAGAGAGAGAGAGAGAGAGAGAGAGAGAGAGAGAGAGAGAGAGAGAGAGAGAGAGAGAGGAGAGAGAGAGAAAGAAGAAAGGAAGAAAACCAAGTACTTATGTATAAAATGTTGCTCCCAAAGTTTGAGATTATACTCAATCATCAATGAACAGAAGGAAAACACTTACAAATTTACAAATGTATTTCATTTATGGTATGAGGGACACAGGTTTAGATTTGCAACACGCTCCCACAAGGGTCAAATTGACCACTTTTTTCTATCTAGTTGCTCTTGAGAGAACACAACAATTGAAACAGATGCCATTCAATTCCAAGTCTATAGCTTAGACCACGTCACTGCACGTGAAATATTGCTCATTCAGAGTCAGCACATAGCAAGAGTAATTTATACTCAGAGTGTTTGCTCTCAAGTCAATAGCAGAGAAGCCTTGAATAAAAACGTTCCCATTACTTTCCATTGTAATATATCTTACTTATAGCCCATGAAACAGTGGTCAGGGGAGATTTATTCTTTGGACACCATATTATATAATCTCTCCACTTTAAGCCATCCCCCACTCGGCGATTATTTTTTAAATATGTTACTCGTAGTCAATATTAATTTACATTTAATCTTTCTTAGCATTAGGAGAGTATTATTTTGTACAGGCTCAGAAACAAATCTCCTGAAATTCCTCCCTGATGCTCCCTTCAGGCTGAAAATGCATTGCAGGGTGGCTGCAGTGACTTAATTCTAGTTGGCAGAGCCCTGGCCACACACTAATTTCATTAGCCTCAAACTCCTGGATTTGAAAGATCCACTGAATATGATTCCTGTCCTCTGACATGTCACTTACTAACCAATTCAGTGTGCATACAGAGGAGAGAAAGGACTTGCTCAGCTCTGGCCCACCGGCAGGCAGATGAGAATTCCCAGTCAGAGACACTGTTGACATCTGAGTGGTCATTCTTGCCCGGGTCCTCATTTTCAGGAAGGAACCTTAATCCAGGCTTTGCTGGCTGCTGCAGCATTTGTTACATCCATTACTAGCTCCTTGTTCCTTCCTGCCCCCAGTGCTTAGCATCCCCCATTTCAGTCACTAAGTCTTCCTTCCCCCAGCCTAGAAGCTTACCTCACCATAAATTTTTATCTCAAATGATAGGTTAGGCACATTCCCCACAGCAACCCACAGGGACTGGGGAAAAGAAAACTCAGATCTCTGGAGAGCTAAGAATTCAACCATTTAGAGGAGTTTCTTTTATACAGGACAGTCTTCATTGAGCTGAACCCTGCAATCCCAGAGAAGATTCACCTACCTGTTCTTTTCCTCTTTCCCTAAAGTGACTGTGTCTTTGAACAATGGGTCTGTGTTCCACTATTCTCTCTATTCATTTTGCAGGTTTACAGAGGCTGGGAAACTGGGGACTGGACTTACATGCCAGGAGCTTCTAAGATCACACGCAAAAATGAGGCTACTGGAAGAGATTGTTGGACTCTATCTCTGTATATTTGAACATGGGCAGTGGTTAACCAGGATGCTCACACCAAGCTTATATCCAGCTTGCAGCACAAGCTACAAGTTGGTGCATCCCTCCTACTACCAGCCTCTTCTCAATAAATGCAGGTGAAAACTGGGGGCTCTTTTCCCTCAGCTGTTCAATCCAACATGAATAGCTGCAATTTGCAAATTAGAGGAAAATGACAGTGTTTTCTCTGAATGGTTTTGGTCCCAACACACACTGCTAATGCTGGCATTCAGTTCCTTTCCTTCCCAGCCCAGGGAACGGGGGAACTAAGCATAAGGCAAGCGTTCTCTTTTCTTGCAAGTGCCTCAGATCCACACACCAGAGAAGGAATCAGCTCCCCCTGGAATCTTTTTCAGCAAACACAATCCTTCAGCCTAGTTGGCAAGCTCTCTCTTGACTTTAAGATTTCACTCTTTTTTTGACAGGCAGGCCCATCTGCAGTACTGCCCAAGCTCCAAGTGAAGGCACCAAAATAATTTCAAAAATGTCAAACAGCAAATGTGCCTTCAACCCCCAGAGCTCCAGTAAAAATACTGTGAGTTGCCCCTGTGGTTCTCAGGTGACCTCTGGCCTCATCCTCCCTGCAGCGCTGCCTCCTCAGGTTCTCTAGTTTAAGCTCAGAGGTAAAGGAAGTGCTTCTGGGTTTTGCTTACAACAACCCAGGCTCTTCCTGAAAGCATTACCTCAAAGCGAAGGCTGCCCAGAGGCACTTTTGGCTTTGCAAACATCTAGAGATCTCCATGGTGGCATACTCAAGAGGTGCTAAGGGTGCTCAGAGGCTCAGAGGGGCCATACCGGGCTGCAGCTTTCGACAGGCACCCCTCCTTCTGGCACAAACACAGACTTCATACTCCTGGGTGCTGATGTAGTGACAGCTTGAATCTCACAAGGAGTCCCCTCCAGAAACCCAACATGCTTCAGGATAGGCACTTGAGAGGGAGCCAACTTTTTAGCTACGGGAGCATAAGGGTCAGCCAGAACATCTGGAGAAGGGACTAACTGAGCTTGGGTCCTACCAGGCAGGGAGAGAGCTGGGCATTAGGAAAGGATCACTTCAAGATAGAGAGGAACAAAAAACTTGGAGATAGGGGTAGAGAAGGAAAAGAGAGGCAGAAATTGAAAGGGAGAACATAAAAACAGGAGAGGAAAAAAAAAAAAACAGCAGGGAGAAAGAGACACAAGGAGAGAGACACACAGGAAGAAAGACAGAGAAACAAGAAGAGAACCCATAGTCACGCAGACCCTGAAACTCAATTTCTTCATCTAGAAGCCATCCATCTATACCCAGGGCGGCACAGGAGCCGTGGGGCCGAGGCTGCGGGAGCAGGCGGTGAGAGAGCACTGCAGCACCGCCCACCGCTCAGCTGGCCCGATCCGCCGTCCTCGCATCTTCCGCCGTCGCCCGCCTGCACCCGGAGCTGGAGGACAGCCCGGCCTTGCTCAGTGCACCCTACTGCCTCCCTCCAGGCGCCTTCTTGTCTGGCTCTGAGAATCGTCCTCAAAACCCAGGACTGGGGTTGGGGGCTGCGTTAGGGAAGTCGTGGGAAAGGATGGGCACAGGGTGGGTGCAGAGAAAGCGATTGTGTTTCGCAGTTAGCATGAGCTCACCTCCGGGCTCTGAGCTGGTAGGAGTAGAAAGCTGATCGCCCGGCTCCTGCCAGTGGCCGGATCGCAAAGGCAGTTTAGACGGTGCAAACAACTGCCCAGAGCAAATCACCCGGGGGCACGTCTGCGGGTGGCTTCTCCCGCTTGAGGACAGTCCCCACGCCTTCCGCCCCATGCCCTCGCAGAGACAGGTTACAGGTCGGGCAATCCAACCCGAGCGAAATGGGCAATTAACGTCCAAATGTAGGTGAAGACCTAGCCTTCGGTTTAAGAACTGCCTCCCTAAGCTCTTCTCGAAATTTTCCAAGGGAGCTGCAGCTTGTCGGGCGGCTTGGGGCAGGGAAGCTGGGGAGTTGAGAAATGCCTAGTTTCTAGGCGTCTTCTCATCTTTCATATTCCTTGCGCCTAACTGGCTCTCACAGGAGCCCGACACTTTTACAAGCCTGTTTTGGAACCATATTTCAGTCTAATGCAAACCCATTTAAATCACCGCCTTGTTTTTCGGAGACTGTTTCTTGTTAATGGGGCCATAAATCCAGAATGTCAAGCCGGATGGAGTGGAGCGCGGACAGGGGAGAGATGGAAGGGAAATGAATCAAGCAGGGCAAGTACCTCCTCGGGTGAGGTGGGAGGGATTCGGCAGGATCTCCAGGGTGGAAATGAGCGAAGGCTGACCAGACCCCGCACCCCTGGAGTCCAAGCCAGCCTTCAGGATAAAGAGCGCGGGGAGCTACGGCGCGCTCTGCCCCGGAGGGAGCGCCCCCCTACCTGGAAAAGCCTCAGGATGTTGGCTACCATGATGGAGACCGAACTCCCCGAAGCCCCAATCACTCCAACTACTTTCTCGGGCTTGACGAAAACCGGAGGCTCGCCGTTGGTGCAGCGCACTTCGGAGGTGTCCTTCTGGATGAGCGCCTGGACGAAAGTGAGCGACTGTTCGAGCGCATAAGTGTCCCTGGAACAAGTGTCCAGGATCCGCGCTCCCAGCGTCACGTTGGGCAGCAGGTTGGGATCGCTGTTGATCTGGTCCAGGGCGTAGAGCATCGCTTCCAGTCTGTGGATCCCGTTCTCCCTCTTGATGTCGCCGCAGGGCACTCCGCTGGGACCCTTCGCGTGCACCGGGAACAGCCCCCCGAGGGTGACGTCCCCCTCGATCCGAATGGAGTGTGGGGCGTACATCTCCTGGCCCGCGCGCCGCCGCCGCCAGCGCGCACAGGAGCACCTCCAGCACGCAGCAGGGGAACTTCATCAAAGTCAGGGCGCGGAGCAGCTTCCCCAGCTGGACCATGCTGCTCCCGCGGCTGCGGTGGTGGCGGCGGCACTGGAGGGGACGGTGGCGGGCTCGCCGGAGTCCTGGCCCCTTGGGGTTAGCTCCTCCGGGGAAGCCCAGGGTCTCCTGCGGGCGAGGAGGGTAGGGGCGCCCGGGAAAGGGCAGCCGGCGAGGGTTGGGGGTCCCGCGGCGCCTGCCAGCTTGGGGCGCCGTGCGCTCTCGGGTTCCCTGGCCGGCGCGCCGCGCTCGAGCTCGCGCTCGGTGGCTTGCAGCTCGAGCTCTCCAACAGCCCAGCACTGGGGAGAGAGCGCGGATGGCTATCGCTTTAAATGCGCGTTCGGCTCCCTCTCCTCCTCCGCCCACTCCCTCCCACCCTCGCTCGCTCTCAGGCTCTCCCTCCCCACCCTTCCCAGCGCCCGCCCTCCCCACGGTTTTGCATCATCACGCAGGGAGGGGCTGCGTGCTGAGGTAAGGCGGGGGAATGGGTGGGCGGCTGTGGTGGGGGAGTGCCTCCGATTGGGAGTTTCGAGGTCCCCAGGGAATCTGGGGATTGCAGGTCGCAGGCGAAGGCTGAGCTCCTGCTTCTGTCTCAGTGTAGAAGCCGCTCGCTCGCCCGCCTGCACCCCCACGCACATTCTAGGCACAGGGTTGGCATCAGCCCCGGACAGGGCGGTTCTATCTGGGGCTGACTGCTTCCAACCCTGAGGTCCGGAGCCGGGGCTGTCAGCGCCGGGAGAATGCGAGGTAGTCGGAAGGTGATGCCGCCAAGCATGAAGGGTAGTAGGGAGACCCCAGTCTCTACTGCTAATTCGTCTGTGCCAGTTTTTCCTAAGAAAAACACACATACACACAGGAGCCTGATTTATGACCTAAAGAACCTTTACGCAGAGACTTCTCCGGGGCCAGGCACTGGGCTAGCCTGTAGGGAAAGACGCCAACAAGAAATGCTGGGAATGGAAATGCATCTTTGGTCTTCAGGGGTTACTGTGGCCGGAGCCGGATGAAGTAACCCTGGTCTCCAGTAAATCTGTGGCGGATTCGCTCCTTTTCTTCCTTTCATCGCAAGAGATGGAACAACTGAGAACTCTGCAGAGCGCACTTTCTTCTCTGGTGCTGACTGGTGTAAGGCTCCCTCCTACCCATTTCCAGAGATGCTTTTGGGCTGATGTCAGGTTTCCTTGGGCAGGAAATAGCAAGAAAGAGGTGACAGTAGGAGGAGCAGACAGAAATCTCCCCATCGATCCAGTGATCCTTTTTTTTTTTTTTTTCCTGGCTGAAGATTTGGGGGGTTTGGGGAGTGGAATCAGGATGCCAGAGCAGGTTGTAGTGCAGTTAGGAAGCTGTTTTTCAAAGGTGTCCCCTCCTGCAGGTCCAGCCCAAACTTGGCCCATTAAAGCAACAAGTGGCCCTAGTTCCTACACAAGGAAGGGCAATGTATCTGCCCTTGGTGCCCACGTGTACGGCTTATGGTGGTCTCTACTCTTACTGAGCCTTTCTGCTGGAGTGCAGCGAAACTGTCTTATACAGAATTGAGGGCGCAGAGAAAACCAAAACAAGACTATACTTTCTGTTGTAATGTTAGTGCACTAAAGAAAAATGTCCTTGCACATAAACAAAACAACACACACACACCCAAAACGTCAGAAGTTGGTTGTCTCTTCCACCAGCCACCTGTATGACCTTGGCACTTCTGTTCCTGAGTTTTACTTTGCCCATCTGTAAAATGATGAAATTGAATGTTTTACAGGTTAACTTTTAACTTTCAAATCCTCTGTTGAAATAGGCCATGCACCTTTGGCCATGGTGTTCTTTCTAGACCAACATCCTTTGTTGCTTTATGTGTAGGGCAAACCGTTTTTTGATACCCAAACAACACTTCAAACATTTTCCTGGTACAGAGGAGTTTTTTCTTGTTGACCACCCATTTATCTTCCTTCTAGGGAGAGTCCAGTCCATCATTTTCTTTTCAGACATGTCCCTCCTCCAGGTTTCAATACTTAAGGTTTGAGGAGGAAAATAACCTTCTGGCCACAGTGTTCAAGGAAGGGAATAGAGGCTAACAAGAGTTATGCAGGGCTAATCCCTGGACTTCTGCTGGAGTAACGAGGGAGATGACATAGGGTTACCACTGTCCAATAGACAATCCGTGCCGGAGTTAAAAGAAAAAGGAGCCTCCTTCCTCTAAATGCTTTATGTATATCTTTTGGACAATGTTACACTATTTGATTTTGTAAAAACATACCACTTTACTGCCATCTTCAAGAAAAGTGATGTAAAAACTATGCGAAGCTACCCCTGTATACAATGTGATCATCCATCACTCATAGATGTGATGCCCTGCTATATAAGTGCACATCTTGTGCAACCTTATGCTGTGATGCGCCCGCCCCTTCCAGCCAGCCCTGGAGCTGCGAGCGTATAAGCCCGCAGCTGTGCCAGAAGCTCCCACATAAACAGGGAAATACTTGAATCCCATAATGAGAGATACCAGAGAGGAGAAAAGGCAGAGAGAAGAAGGGGTGGGGAAGAGAGAAAGGGACCTGGTTCAAACATGTGAACTCCTGGATCCACATGTGCCTGAAAGATTGCCTTTTTTTTTCAATTATATAGTATTTTATTTCTGTTGTTTGAAGTCAAAATATCCTCTTGTAACTCACCTGTTCTGCTATTCAATACACTGGATCAAAAAGGCTGGAACAAGTGAAATAGATATCCTGGTAAGGCAGCATTAGCTAATTTGGAAAGGGGAAAGAAGCAAAGCAATGGAAAGGCACCCTTGGGAACACAAATACTGTGATCCTAGTATTTAGGCATCAGTACCTCAGGCTATATTTGATAGAGACTGTACCCTTATTTAGTTTTTAATTTAAGGCTATTTAGTAGGCACTTGGTGCCAACAAATATATTTGAAGAGTTGTGTTACAAGTAATAACACTTGATTTTTCACCTGCCCATGTGAAGATCTATGTTCTCCTCTTCCATTTCCAGGTCACAGCTTGCAATTGCTCAACAAATAGTTCTTGGCTGGCTGTTGAATGTTGCCTTATTCTGTGTTCTCTCTTTGCTCTACTCACTCTCCCCAAACATCTGGCAGCAATCATTATCTTCTTTTTGTTGCAGTCATCTGTGTGCATGTTTTATTTCCCTTGCTAAGCTGGAAGATCCTTGAGGGTAAGGGGCTAGGTATTATTTATCTTTTTATCCCGGACAATGTTCAGAATGGTGTTCTGTACCTAAGAAGCACTCATGTGTTGAATGAATCAGAACTGGTTTGCCATTCCCCACTGCCTTTATCTCACAGTGACAGAAACACAAAGTGGGCAGAGCAGAAACGACGGCAAATAAACTGTCCTCTTAGTCACAGAATGCAGCTTCTAGAACTTAAAGAATAATTAGATTTTGAAATAATTTTGTTTTACAAAAATTGCATAAGATTGAAATACTCTAACCTTAAAGCTCTCGATCAACTCTAAAGGAGGGCTTTAATTGGCTCTTCCTAAGTGTTTATTCCTGGGCCGATAACTGGGGCCACTGTCATAATAGAAAGTGTGATTTGTTACCAGAGAAAGAGGAAAGTGGCGCTGGGCTTGCAAGATATTTGTATCTTCAGCCAGAGTGCATAGGATCTGGAACTTAATAGGTGACGCAGTATTTCTTTGAGATTATATGAATGAAAAATCTTTGTGTAAGAGTGATTAACCTAAAACTTGGCCAGCCATTGTCCTAGTGTCATTAAATTGCAGGAGAATCTAGTTTTAGGCACAAAGATCATAAATATAAAATGTGTTCCCAGGCTTGGTTCTGTGTAGTCAGTAATCTACACTCACCCAGTCGTTAATAAAAATGAAAGTTAAGGACTCAGTCCTAACTTATATGCTTAGCATTGTATTTTGTTAACAATCTCAGTTTTATTTTCTTTGTTCTCCCCTGTCCACCATCTTCTGCAGAAAATAATGTCTCCACTTCCAATTCCCTGTCTATTTAAATCCAATTTGTAATTTATAAAGTTGTCCTCCTTAAGGGCTGCTGCTTCTGCCACAGTAATGTACTCTGGCCATTATTATACTCTTCCATCTTTCATGTAGGTCTCCATCCATAGGTTTTGTTTTCATAGCTTTTTTTTTTTTTTGGCGGTAGGCGGGCCTCTCACTGTTGTGGCCTCTCCCGTTGCAGAGCACAGGCTCCAGATGCACAGGCTCAGCGGCCATGGCTCATGGGCCCAGCCGCTCCGCGGCATGCGGAATCTTCCCGGACCGGGGCACGAACCCGTGCATTGGGTTCCATGCATTGGCAGGCGGACTCTCAACCACTGCGCCACCAGGGAAGCCCAGCTTTTTTTTTTTTTTAACACAATCTTACATTTGTATTGCATTACTGGGTCAAGGTCACTTTTTTCTTGGCGGGGGGTGGGGGGAGAGAGAGAGAGAGAGAGAGAGAGGAAGAGAAAAAAAATTCTATCTCATCTGTTGTACTTTCCTGTCATATTTACTTGTAGTAGATATCTTGTGTCAGTTACTCCATTTCCTACTTCCATCTTTTTAAGGAGCTCTGATTTTGTACATTCCCTAAGTTGGTAAGGGTGGGAATGTTCCTGATGTTCCTTTGGTAACATCATGGGCTAGCTATTCCTCTGGGAAGGAACCCCTCTCAGTCTGTAAGAGTTGAGATGGAGCTGTTAACCTTAATGCCTCACCTATCCAAACTCAGGTGTGGACACACATCTAGTGTGGGCAAAATTGAGCCTTCCTTTCCCCCTGCTGAGGCTGAAGAGTTCAAGGATAGGTAAAGGACCTCAGATGTTATGTACTGATACTTGCATAAGGCAGATCTATTCCTCTTGACCTCTTTATCTAGGAAGACAGAAATGAGGGCTTCCAGTAGCTGTCTTTTCCATCACATGGATAACCGCAACTGAGAATAAAATCAACACACGTAGAGAAGCAGATCAAATATACAGAGAGAAAAGGAGAGCCCTGATGAGTCATCTGAGACTCTGGATCTGGCAATGGCTGAAGCTGTATTTGCCTTGGAACATTCCACTTGGTCCCCAATATATTCCATCCCTTGCTTAAGCTAGTGATTCATTTCAGTTGAGTCTCTCAAAACTGAGATACTAATTTAGATTGTTATTGCTTAGATAAGCAGATAAGTTTTAAAAATACCTCCTGACTCTTAGATTCCTGTGAGAATGAAACTATAGAAAGTTTAAAACTCTATGACATGGAGTTGGTAGTAGTCGTAGAGTCACCTCTTAACATAAATCCAGACCTTGAGCATATTGATATAAAGCTCCAAATGACAGTGACTGCAAATTGACCAGTTGAGTGGGAAAGTAAGATTAAAACTTAAGAAGGCTGGAGTATAACTGTGAGTTTTTTAAATTGTCTTAAAATCACAACAATTTATGTTTATCTCATTGATAAGATGAAAACAGGAAAAACAATGATCCGAAGTCTACAGGATTCAACAAAAGCAATAAAAAGAGAGAAGTTTACAGCAATACAAATCCACCTCAGGAAACAAGAAAAATCTCAAATGAACAACCAAACCTTACAAATAAAGGAACCAGGAAAAGAACAAAGTCCAAAGTTAGTAGAAGGAAAGAAATAAGACCAGAGCAGAAATAAATGAAATAAAGACTAAAAAAAATTTAGAAAGAATAAAATTAAGAACTGGTTCTTTGAAAAGATAAAATTGATAAACCTTTAGCCAAAATCATCAAGAGAAAAAAAGAGAGAGGACCCAAATAAATAAGAAATGAAAGACGAGAAGTTACAACCAACACCACAGAAATACAAAGAATCATGGCATTGCTACAAACAATTAAACACCAATAAACTGGACACCCTAGATAGAAGACATGGACAAATTTCTAGAAATGTTGCAATCTCTTAAGACTGAACCAGGACTAGAAAATATGAACAGACCAAGCATCAGTAATGAAATTGAATAAGTAATAAAACACTCCTAACAAATAAAATCCAGGACCAGACAGTTTCCCAGGTGAATCCTATCAAACATTTAGAGAAGAGTTAACACCTACCCTTCTCAAACTATTCCAAAAAATGACAGAAGGAGAAACACTCTGAACTCATTCTATGAGGCCAGCATCATCCTGGTACTAAAACCAGTCAAAGACACCACAAAAAAAAGAAAATTACAGGCCAGTATCACCAATGCACATAGATGCAAAATTCCTCAACAAATTATTAGCAAATCGAATTCAACAATACATTAAAAGCATCATACACCATAATCAAGTGGGATTTATCCCAGGGATGCAAGGATGGTTCAGTAACAGTAAATCAATCAATGAGATAAACCACATTAACAACCTGAATGCTAAAAATCATATGATCATGTGGTATAGGTTTTTGTATGTGTGTGTCAGACGTATAGGGTGTGATAGTTCACCTATCTAAACCTAGTAGTAAATCTAAAGTAGTAGAGTTTCCTTTATCTTTTAGAAGAATAACACCCTGCTTACTTATGGGCCATGGATGCATTTGAACCTGCTCACTGAACCTCACAGATTTCTTGAATCAACCATGATGTGAGGTTTATTCTGTTTCACTGAACATCTACTGTCTATTAGGCACTAGCATGGACAGTTTACATGCAGTGAGTCAATCTGTGTGAAACCTATAAAAGAGTTACTATTTTTATTATTAACCTAATTTTAGACAAGAAATTATTATAATAGCTAACACTTATCTGGAACTTACTATGCCCCAGGTACTGCTTGAATGGTTTACACATGTTGATTTATTTAATCCTCATAATAAACTAAGGATTTATCTCATCCCCAACACATAAAAGGCAGGTATTATTATTCATCACCCCTATTTTTCAGACGAAGAAACTGAGGTACAGTGTTTTTAAGAGACTTGCCAAGGACATAAAGCTAGGAAGCACAGAGCTCAATTTGAAGTGAGGAACTCTATCTTCAAAGTCTATATTTCAACCCCTCTGCCACCTAGCTCCTGGGTGCAGAAACAGAGCTCATACCCATGTCTAAGCTCAGCAACACTTTTAACTATTGTACTCTGTTGTCTGTCTATGTATTAGACACTAATCTCTATCAGCAGTGTTTCCAGAACTATTCCTCTTGGATGAATCACGTTCTGGGTATGTCCAGTGAACCACTGAACATAAAATGTTTAAATTATTGGAAAGTTCTCTCTGGGGAATGTATTAGTATGTCTTACGAGACCATCTACCGTGCTTAATTCCACTAATCGAATTAAATGGAATTTTAGACCATCTATCATTTTTTAATATTCACATCTCATTTAATATTCAAACAATATTCCTTAGGGTAATTACTCATATTCTTTGCATATCTTGATTCTTTGTGATGTGGGCCCATTTCTCATGATCATATCTGCTTTGAAATTATTTAACGTAAGTTGATACTAGTATCTTCCCCATGCAAGTTATTTATCTTACAATGATTAAAAAATTTTTTTATCATTGTGTTGTGAATTCACAGCATTTTAAAAATTATTTTTTATTTTATTTATTTTTGACTGTGTTGGGTCTTCATTGCTGTGTGCAGGCTTTCTCTAGTTACAGCAAGCAGGGGCTACTCTCCATTGCAGTGTGCTGGCTTCTCACTGCAGTGGCTTCTTTTGTTGTGGAGCACGGGCTCTATGCGTGCGGGCTTCAGTAGTTGTGGCTCGCAGGCTCTAGAGCGCAGGCTCAGTAGTTGTGGTGCACGGGCTTAGTTGCTCCAGGGCATGTGGGATCTTCCTGGACCAGGGATCAAACCCATGTCCCCTGCATTGGCAGGCGGATTCTTAACCACTGCGCCACCAGGGAAGTCCCTATCCTATAATGATTTTGATTCTTCAGTTCCTCAACCTTCCACCCTATTAAAATAAAATCAGAAGTGGGATCAAGTCTCATTTCTGTGGGGAGAAGGTAGCAGGTAATCTCTTGTAGACATTCATTCAGTCAATCAATCTCAGTTGAGGACTCCTGCTTCTAGCCATGATGGAGTAATCGGCCCCAGAATTTTCCTCTCAAAGCTAATCATTAGAAAATTAGAATAACTTAAACAACCCTTTTAAGACACTGGGCAGCTAGGAGCTCAGGACTGTGTTCCCCAAAGGAGGGGGAACAAATGAGGCAAGCCCTACGAATGTTCCTGCCTGGTACCACTTTTCAGACCCAAGCTGAGCATGGTCAATGGGCTAATTTGAGAAAACAGAGATCAGAGTTCAGAGAGACTCAGGAAGCTGCACCTTGCAGGCAAGAGTACAAGATAGACAGGAGGTACTCAGAGAAAGAGGGCTAGAAATATGTATGGTAGTCCCTTGAATTTTGGCTCAACACTAAACTGAGAAAACATAGGATGAGGATATGGGACCCTAGGAAAATAACAACTATTAGGGAACTGTAACAGAGCTCACACAGCACTGGGAGACACTGAAGTGCTAACCCTCTGGAGGGGAGAAATCTTTCTGAGGACTCGGACAAATTAGTAGAGTCCCAGAAAGGTTACACTTTAATAGCAGGGCTAAATACCCACTGTAAAAAGTCTTAAAAACCAACCTGGAAAGGATCTAGCTGCCCTGCAAGTAACCTAACGTCTGCTAAAACGAGATTCAACGCTTTTAAAAGGAAGACAGTGAAATGAAGACACAACCACATTATTTTTACACTGTACAGAATCCAATAAAAATTACAAGGCATGTGAAAAGGCAGGAGGAAAAACTAGTCAATAAAAACAGATCTAGAAATGACAAATTTTAGAATCAGCACAAATACAAAAAAACAGTGTGACAGAATTCTAAAATAGCCCCCATAATTACATAGTGAATGGGATTTTGCAGGTGTAATTGAGGTTATTAATCGGTTGGCTTTAAGAGAGATTCTCCAGGTGAACCTAACCTAATCACATAAGTCCTTAAAATAAGACTTTTCTTTGGCTGGTCACAAAAGAGTATGTCAGAGAGATCCTAAGTGTGAGAAGGATTCAACATGAAGAAGGTTCTCTATTGCTGAGAGGGAAGGAGCCATCTGGAAGGGTCTGAGAGTGACCCTAGCAGCTGTCTGGCCCCTGGATAACGGCAAGAGAAGACAAGGACATCGTCCCTACAGTAGTAAGTAACTGAATTCTACTGATAAGCTAAATAAGCTTGGACACGGATTTTTCCCAGAGCTTCCAGATAACAGCTCAGCCTGGCTGACACTCTGACTTCAGTTCTGTAAGAAGAGCCTCAGGAGAGATCCCAGCCAAGCTACCCATACTTGAGTACCTAAAGATCTGTGAGATAAATGAGTATTGTTTTAAGTCACTAAATGTGTGGTAGTTGTGTCACAGCAATAGGAAATAAATATAAACAGCTAGTGTAAATATGTTCAAGAATTTGAGGGAAACATGAATCCAATGAGGAGAGAAGTGAAAAATATAAAAATAAATGGAATGTGTAGGGCTGAAAAATACATTGTTTGAAATTCACTGCATCTGTGTAACAGCAGGTGCACACTGCAGAAGACAGACAAACTTGAACATTGTTCAAGATAGACCATATATTGTTCCATAAACAAGTTTCATACACTTAAAATTATTGAACTCTTTCTGATAACAATGGTATTAACTTGATAATCAATAACAAAATTTCTAGAAAATCCCCTAATATTTGATATTTAAACACACTTAACTCACAATTTTAAAATAAATCCAGATAGGGGCTTCCCTGGTGGTACGGTGGTTGAGAGTCCACCTGCCAACGCAGGGGACACGGGTTCGTGCCCCGGTCCGGGAAGATCCCACATGCCGCAGAGCGGCTAGACCCGTGAGCCATGGCCCCTGAGCCTGCGTATCCGGAGCCTGTGCTCCGCAACAGGAGAGGCCACAACAGTGAAAGGCCAGCGTACCACAAGAAAAAAAAAAAAAAAAACCAGATAAATTAGAATATATTTTTAATGACTGATAACAATAACAGCCTGTCAAAATCTGTTGACTCTATCTAAAGCAGTTCTTAGGGAGAGATTTATAGCTTAAAGCCATATAGTAGAAAAGAAAATATACATTTAATTCAATCATCTAAACTTTGCATTTGAAACTAAAAAAGTAAAATAAATTAAACTCACAGTAAGTAAAAAGAAAGAATAAAAAGTATAAATCAATAAAATAGAAAAGAGCAAAAAGAGATAAAAACCAATACCAAAAGCTGTTCCTTGTAAAGACCAGTAAAACTGAAAATGTCTAAGCTGGACAGATTAAGAAAAAAAGAAAGAAGAGAGAAATGAGCAATATAAAAAGAAAAAGCATCACTCTAGACCCTAGACTCATGGAAAGGAAAATAAGGAAATGTCATGAAAATTTTTATATCAAAAAATTGATAACTAAGTGAAATGGACAAATTCATTGGAAGGCACAACTTACCAAAATTGACTCAAAAAGAAAGAAAAAAATCTAAAAGCTTTATGTTTGTTAAATTTCCTTTACAGTGAAAAACCTTCCCATGCTTGGGGCTGGTGGTGGGAATGGGGTTAAACTGGAAATGGGTATGAGAGATCTTATCAGGGTAATAAAAATATTCTAAAACTGATTCATGTTGATGGTTGTATAATTTGGTAGTTACTAAAAATGACTAAATTGTATCCTTGAAATTAGTGCATTTTATAAGTAAAATTCATCTCAACAAAGCTGTTTGAATAAGATAAACAAAGTAACTATAAAAATCCTTCCCACAAAGAAAATTCTACGTCCAGATGGCTTTCCTTGGTGAATGTGATCAACAATTTAAGGAAAAATGTCAATCTTACACAGACTCGTTCAGAAAATAGGGGAGAAGGAAGCAGAAATGGTGAAAATTTCACAAAACATATATTTTCCAAAGAACTTGTACATAAGGAAGATTATATTACACACAGATACAGAAAAAGTATATGTTCACTGAAGAAGATACACAAAAGGCAGTAGGCACATGAAAAGATGTTCAGCACCATTAGTTTTCAGGGATAAGCAAATTAAAACCGAAATGAGATCCCACTACCTATTACAAAGGTTAAAATGAAAAAGACTGACCATTGTGAGTGTTAGAAAGGATACAGCAGAACTAGTACTTTTATACACTGCTAGTCAGAACGCAAAATGGTGCAACCACTTTAGAAAAGTCTTTCTCAGTCTCTCATAAAGGTAAACATACACTTACCATTCAACCCAACATTTCCACTTCTACCCAGGGAAATAACAGTATATGTCCACAGGTATTTCTGTATAAATGTTTATAGTGGTGTTATTCAAAATAACTATAAAATGGAAACAACCCAAATGCCCATCAAAAGGATAAATACATGAGGTATATCCATACAATGGAATACTACTCAGCTATAAAAGGGAACAACTAATATACACTAAACAGATATACCTCAAAAATGTTATAGGAAGTAAAAGAAGAAAGACAAAAGACAGTGTGTGCTATATGACATCTTTTATATGAAATTCTAGAAAAGTCAAAGTTAATATGTAGTGAGAGCAGATCAGCCTGGGTCTGAGAATAGGGGGCAGATTGAGTAAACAGGGGTATAAGGTACCTTTCCAGGGTGATGAAAATGTTATATATCTAATTTGTGGTGGTTTTTAGTATATAAAGCTTTATGCTTAGTTTATATTTTATAAACTCATCAATCATATATTTAATATGCGTATACTTTTGTTTATGTAAACTATACCACAATAAAGTTTATATATAAGGTTAAGATCCCATTATCTGGGCAAATTATTCAACTCATCCATTTTTATTATCTATAAACTGAAGAGGTTTTTTTTTTTGTGACTCTCTGCGATTTAACATTTCTTTCAGCTCTAATTATATGCCATGATTTTTATATAAGTTTTGATAAAATAACTTGCATGATGCCGCCTCATGAACTTTTACACTTATATTTATGTTGCTTCTTGTAAAACATTATTTCCCTATAAATCCAACAGTGATTAATATTATAACTAATACTTTAAGAAAGGAATTGATAAAAGTGCTTTAGAAACCTCTTTCGAATACTGATAATGTCTTACTTAGGATGTTAAGACCATACCTGTCTTGCTCCTACTTCGGGTCCACTCTTAGAAATCTCTGAATATAAAATGCGGTGGTATCCCATGATATTATCCACAATAGTCTTCTCTAAGCCAGATTTGTCACAGTCATGTCAGCCTTCTTCACATCCTGTCACACTTTAGCAGTTATAAAGATTGGTTCCTTGTGATTTTTCGTTAAGTCTCCCTTTCTGAGGCTTGTTCATCCTGGTGTTCTTACCTATAGGACAAGGTTTCAAGTCCATGGGATGGTAAGTCTGCATTACATAGTTATTCCAGTCAGGAAAGATATATGGAGAGATGGCCAGTCTATAAAAGGTAACCTGATAGAGACTCAAACATAGTTAAGAACCTGGTTATTTATTTCGAGAGCAGCTCAAAATTGTATGTCTGCTAAGAGTTGGGGCACTTCTGACTCAATCATAACTGAAAGGATTCTTTAGGGACTCTATGAAATCAAAAGATTAAATTAAGACAAGTTAAAACAACTTTAGAGGGCTGACAGAAATGTTCTACATCTTGATAGAGATAGTGGTTACACGGGTAAATATATCTGTCAAAAGTCATGGATTCACACACTTAAAATGTGTGCATGTTCTCCATATAAACATAACTTGAAAAGGTTAACAACCATTTTACAAGAGTAACTTTACGATGGAGAAACATGTCAAACACTACCTCAGCCAGGTGATCAAGGTTAATATCAACAATGATAAGCCACATTGATAGTATATACCCTTGATGTTATGCGATAAAATTGGCACTTTACCTCTGTGATCTCCTCCCCCAAACCCATAACCCCATTATAATTGTGAGGAAAATATCAGAGAAATCCCAGTTGAGAGACATTCTACAAAACATCTGGCCAGTACTTCTCAAAAGGGTCAATGTCATCAGAAACAAGGAAAGCCTGAGAAACTGTCACAGTTAAGAGGAACCTAAGGAGACATGATGACTAAACATAATGTGATATCCTGGATGGGATCCTGTAACAGAAAAAATACACTAAGTGAAAATAAGGAAATATGAATAAAGTATGAACTTTAGTTAATAATGATGTATCAATATTGTCATTAATTGTGACAAATTAATATAAGGTGCTAATAATAAGGGAAAGTGGGTGTGGGGATATCAGAACTCTCTGTACTATCTTTGCACCTTCTTTGTAAATATGAAGCTCTTCTCCTAAAATAAAAGATTATTAAAATCATTCTGAATGAGAGACAAGTATATAAAATACGTGGGAGCTCAAACATATCCATGAAGGAGGCAGTGTTCATGTTATCATATAATTTATTGTCAAAATCTGAATATGTTTTGAAGTAGAAGGGGATGCAATTAATAATTGTATCAGGACAAGAGGCATAAACTGAGATGTATGGTCCCCCTAAGTACAAAGTCATATTAAATATCCAAGCTCTTGTTTCACATTTCCTGTGTTTCAATCCAAACTCTACCACTTGCTAATTAGTTAAATTATTTCACCTCGCTGAGCATTATTTGCAATTTGAGAAAGAGAGTAATATTTACCTTGTAAAATTTGGGAGAATTAAATGAGATGATCAAATTAAAGAGCTTACTTAGCAAATGCCTGGCACATAATCTGTACTCAATAAATGGTAGATGACAATTTGTGTATATTTGGACATTAGTGAATTTTGCTAAAGCATGCCTGCATAATTACACTGAATCCTCTACACTAATGCATCCTCTTGTTTTTCATCCTAACCAACAGTAGTCACACAAATACTTACTCTTTAATAGTTAGCTCAGATGTGACATGACAACTTCTAGGTCCCACCCAGGATGTGTTAGGAGACTGAATGTCGTCTAGAATAATGATGATGAAGGTTATCATCATAACCATCATCATCATAAATGATACTGACTACATAGCTTCTTTTCCTTTCAGTAACCCTCACTTCACCTTATCTTGGTGGGTCTGTCAGTATCATGGTCCCAGCACCCAGCTGCAGAAGTGGTACATGGACAAGGCTGAGGCACATCCTCTTAGATACAGAGATTGCTCCAGAAATGGGCCTAAGACTAAAGCAGAGTCAATAAATGTCATGTGAGGAAAAGAGGTAACTTTACCTTTGGAGTCATGACCTCTAATGACATTAACCCAGATCTGCTAATGGTCTTCTTTGCAACAATGTGGAAAGACAACTCAGAAGCAAACAAAATTAAGAGGTAGAGAAGGAGATAGAGTTCAGGTGCCATGGTTTGAACTCCTGAGTCCAGCTGTGCATGGACTCAGGAGTTCAAACCTGAATGCATCCTCATGCAAATTTTTTTTCCTACTTAAGCTGGTTTGAATTCCTTTTTCTGTCACTTACAGTCGAAGAAGCCATAAGTAATAGAGTGAATTGTCTGTCTCACTCTGCACTCGCCTACGATAGATTTTATACTATTCATGGTTTCTTGAATTTTTTTTCCCCTCCCTAGACTTACATCTTGGATAAAGACTGAAGTTCAGAGACTTGGTGTTTAACAACTTGGAATCCTTCCCTCTTGGTTGATAATTTGTAAATGTTGGCTGAATAAATGAATTATACAGTTCTTACACAGGTGAGCTCAATTACTGGTCCTCCATCATTAGAATTTGCAAACAGTATGTGAATAGAAGGACACAGTCTCTGGTTTGATTCTGGACATTTTCCTCCTCCATTATCGTCTCTATTTCAATCTGTTATGAGTTCATTTTTCTCTGATGCCTTGCTTCTCCTTGAAGAACAGGTTTTTGTGAGATAGCTCACACATACTCTTTATTTGTTCATTATTCCTGCATTAAAGTTCAAGGGGCTTTTCTTGTTGTTTCGTGTTAGTCTTTCATCTGTATAGCTGTCATTTTATTTCTATGCATTTGCAATTCCTTGCTCACATTTGCTCAGTGGGAATATTCTCCATACTCAGCAGACCTCTTTCAACTGTAAGTGATGGAAACCTAACACAAACTAGATGAAGCAAAAAAAAAGGTTACTTTGTTGACTCATGTAGCCAGATATCCAAGGGGCAACCTGAGCTTCAGATACGGCTGGATCCAGGTGATTAAAGAAGTCTTGAGGTGCTTTATCGTTCAGGGTCTGTTTGCCTTTGTATCTTTTCGCTTGGTGGCTTAGTTCTCTCCTGTTGTGGCTAGGCTCTTTGCATTGGCAGGCAAGATAATCACTGTCCCAGCTACTTTACAAAATCATTACAGGTCAAAATGCTAAAGTAATAGATATCTCTATGCCAATGACCATAGAACAAGTACAGAAAATAGCATGAAAGTAATCTAGTTGGGCAAAGCTGAGTCATGCTTTACACCAGGAAGTGATCAGACACTGTGGCTGAGAGACTCAAGAAAACTATGTGGGTGATAGAGGAACAATTCCACACTGGGATTAATAGCTGTTCACTAAATAGAAAGTAAAAAAAACAAAAAAAAAAACAAAAAATAATTCCCTTTTATTGTAACTAGGGAAAGCTAGTCCTCAAGATAGCCCTTTCTTCATGACTTTTTCCATCTTCCATTCTAAGACACATCTAGACATCAAAATGGCAAGCTTAAAATCCCTATCACCATCACCATACTCTACTCTAGAGTCTGACTGCCTTGTCCAGCCATCAAAGACAAATATTTAACTCTTTTTGCCTATTACATGTAGGGTCACATAATACAAAAAGTTAACAAGAACTGAGTTCAATTAAATTAGAATATTAAATATTTCTGTGGACTCTCCACATCCACCAAGCACATAGTCAACGCTCATGCAGCCCACTTCATCTGCTTGCATTAAGGCTTGACTCCCACACCTGCCTCACTTCTTACAGCCACGATTGTTTTCATTAGAATTTCTAAAATATCACAATGGACTGCTTAAAATCTTGGAACAAATGTCTACTCACAATAGCTAACATATGGTAAGATTATCTTCAGTTTGGTGTCTCAGTTTGGATCTAGACTGTACATTATTTAGATCAATCGTTCTCAACCAGGGGTAGTATTGTCTCTGGTGGATATTTGGCATTCTCTGAGACATTTCTGTTTATCATGACTGAGTAAAAGACTGCCATATCTCCATGTATCTGGTGGGTTGAGGCCAAGGATGCTGCTAAACATTATACAATGCATAGGACAGCAAACAACAAAAAAAGTGTCACCCCAAAATTTTAGTGCTGAGGTTGAGAAACCCTGATTGAGATGAATACATTTGGGGGAAATTTTTATTTTATTATTTAAATTCTTTATCACATACAGTATGAAGAATATAAACAGGTAAAGAAATAATTATTTGAAGGAAAAATGCAGTAGGCAAGAATAATTATTGATGATTTTAATTCTCTTTATAACTCTTTTCTTTCATTATTTCTTTTTTTTTTAAGCCATCATGTCCCATTATGGAATTCCAATTGGGTTCTTAGATCTTTAATAGAACAAAAACGTGAAATAAAAATCAAAAAGCACTAAAACACAAGAAACCATGGTCCTAGTTCCCATTATATCTTTTAGTAGAGTTATGACTTGGGAAAATCATTTAATCCCCTAAAAACTAATTTTCCAACTTTTCAATATGAAATACTTAAATTATTGTTTTAAAATAAAATGTTAATCTACTAAAGAACACAATGTAAAAAGAAACCCAAAGAAATGCTATGAGGGGAGAAAACCAAGGAACCAAAAACCCTAATTTAGCTTACCTTCTTTCTCCACAATGGTACTGAAACAGAAATTCTTCTAGAGTCATCTCACTAATCACTGAATTCAATGAACTCTATTTTCCTTTCCAGCTCTAATGTTTAATGACTAAATCAAACTTTATCTGTCCTAGGCTCCGTTTTTAAAATATTTTGCTCTCTATCAAGGATTAAAGTTTGACCTAATAAAATAACCAAATCTATCCTCTTAGAAACCATCAGGGAGTAATATTTCTGAGATAAACAGAGAGGAATCTTAGAGCATTATTCGAATACTTATAATCTCAAGAATAATGCCAATCTAGAGCAGGTGACATTTTACATGAGGATGCCATTTTGCTTCTGCCAAATTATGTGAGAAGCTGGTTTATTCAAGACTTGTCTAAAAGGGACAGCTCCAAAATGCCAAGCCACAGAGCAAGCCACGTTCCAGAAACAGGAACAAGTGATGGAAGATCACTCCCGACAGCATTCACTTGATATAAGAAAACAATATGTCTCACATACAGAAAACCAGTTATGAATTGAAAAGAAAATTTTAAGTATGAAACAAAATTTTCTTTGTTAACCAGTGGATTCTTCTAAGAATGTTTATGCTCAAAATTTCAAATAAGATTTTGGAATGCCAGAAAATGAGCAGGAATGTAAGACCAGTAGAAGTACTTACTAAAAATGTGTTCATCTCTTCTAGTTTGTCCATTTGTTGGTGTACAATTGTTCATAGTAGTTTCTCATATTCCTTTCCATTTGTGTGGTATCTAGGTGTAATGTACCCTCTTTCATTTATAATTTTATTTATTGGAATCCTCTTTTATTTTCTTGAAAAGTCTAGCTAAAGGTCTGTGTGTTTTGTTTATCTTTTCAAAAACACTCAAGTTTCAGGGATCTTTTCTATTTTCTTTTTAGTCTCTCATTCATTCATTTCTGCTCTGATCTTTATTTCTTTCCTCCCACTAACTTTGGTCATAGTTTGTTCTTCTTTTTCTAGTTCTTTGAGTTGTAAAATTAGGTTGTTTATTTGAGATCTTTCTTTTTTCTTCATGTAGGTATTTAGCACTAAAAACTTCCCTCTTAGAACTGCTTTAGATGCATTCCATAAGTTTTGGTATATTGTACTTTCATTTTTATTTGTCTCAAGAAATGATTTTGATTTCTCTTTTGATTTCTTCCTTGACCCACTGGCTGTTCAGTAGCATGCTGTTTAATCTCCACATATTGGTTAATTTTTCAGTTTTCTCCTGGTAAACTAGGAGAAACTAGGAAACTAGAACTTTTAGTTTTATGCAACTGTGGTGCAAAAAGGCTTTTGATATGATTTCAATCTTCTTTATTTTTTTCAAAGAAGACAGTCAAACAGGTACATGAAAAAATCCTCAACATCACTAATCACCAGAAAAATGCAAAACCACAATGAGATACCATCTCATACCTGTCAAAATGACTATTATCAGAAAGACGAGAAACAACAAGTGTTGGCAAGGATGTAGAGAAAAGGAACTCTCCTGCACCACTGGTGAGAATGTAACTTGGTGCAGCCACTATGGAAAACTAAGAGGGTTCCTCAAAACATTAAAAATAAAACTACTACGTGATCCAGCAATCCCATTTCTGGGTATATATACAAAGGAAATGAGAACAGGATCTTGGGAGAGATATCTGCACTCTCATGTTCATTGCAGCATTATTCACAATAACCAAGATATGGAAACAACCTAAGTGTTCCTCAGCAGACAAATGAATAAAGATGAGGTGGGAGGGTATATATACATATGTACATATTATTCAGCCATGAGAAAGAAAGACATCTTGACATTTGTCACAACATGGATAGAACTTGAGGGCACTATGCTAAATGAAATAAGACTGACACTGAAAGACAAATATTGTATGATCTCATTTACATATGGAATCTAAAAAAACCAAACAAACAAAACCCAAAATTCATAAAACTTGTAGAAACAGAGAAAAAAAGGGTGGTTACCAGGAGCTGGGAGGTGGCAGAGAAGTGATATGTTGGTCAAAGGTTATAAACTTCTAGTTATAAGGTAAATAAGTTCTCGGGAATCTAATGTACAGTATAGTAATTTACGTTAATAATACTGTATTGTATACTTGAAAGTTGCTAAGAGAGTATATCTTAAATATTCTCACCACAAAAAATAAATGGAAATTATGCTACATGATTCAGGTATTAGCTAATGTTATGGTGGTAATTACTTTGCAATATATACGTGTATCAAATCAACATGTTGTACACCTTAAATTTACCCAATGTTATATATCATTTATATCCAAATAAAGCTGGAAAAAAGTACTTACTAAGTTTCTTTGCTTCATGCCTTCTCCTCTCTTAATCAGCCTTACCAATTATTTTGGTTTAAGATTTTCTGCTCGGTTTTCCCTTTGATGCATCTTTCCTGGATGTCTTTGTGAAGAAAACACAAACGAATAGAAATTCTGTTGCATGGCTCTGTCACTATTTGAGTGTACACTTGACTTCAGAAGGTCTTTATTTGCACTGAACCTTTAAACATGTTGAAGTTCCAATATTTGGGCTTTCAAATCTAATCAAACTTATCCTGGAGTAGAAGGGATTCACACCTCAACACAAACAAGGTTTCTTTCAACCTATCACATGGGTGGACTTTGAGGGCATTATGCTAACTGAAGTAAGTTGGAGAAAGACAAATACTGTAGGATATCACTTATATGTGGAATTTTTAAGAAGTCAAATTCATAGAAACAGAGACTAGAATGGTGGTTACTAGAGGCAGGGGATTGGGGGTAATCAGGAGGTGTCAGCCAAAGAGTACAAACTTCCAGTTTTAAGATGAATAAGTTCTCTGGGTCTAATTACTTTACGGTGATTTTAGCTAATAAAACTGTTTAATATACTTGAAAGTTGCTAAGAGTAGACCTTAAATGTTCTCACCACAAAAAAGAAATGGTAGTTATGTGACATGATGGAGGTGTCAGCTAGCACTACGGTAGTGATCATTTTGCAATATATAAATGTATCATATCAACATATTGTATACCTTAAACTTACACAATTTTATATGTCAATTATATCTTAATAAAGCTGGAGAATTTTTTTAATTCCTGTTGTTTCTTTCCCTTTTTCTATTAGTGTTAAATATCTTGGCTTTTTCTTTTTATTCCAAAGCAAAATTTCCCAAGTAACTAATATAGAATAGTAATCCCAAAAAGTGTTCTTTTTTTTAAAGAAAATAGATGACCAAATATACCCTCTTTTGGATATTCTCCATTCCCATTTGCCAAATAAATTTTCTGAAGTCCTGCAGCAAAATTAACTTTTTAAATTGTTTCCTCAAGATATCTCCCAAGTGAACTCTACCCCAACGCTCTCCTTTATATTTTTCAAGTAATAGCTACTAAAACCTGTGAAGATAGCAGAACTCATTCTGGAAAATGCTGGTCTTTTATTTGTATTATTTCTTTCCTCCTCTTTCCTTCTTTCCAAGAATTTGCAATCTTCATTCTGGCTCATATGTTACTCCCTTTGTAGCAAAGCACTTTTGCAAGAATCCCCAGTGATGCTGAATGTCTGATTTTAATAGTGTCTTTTAAGTCTTCATCATAATTGAGTTTTCTGCAAGGTACAAGAAACCTCCCATCATTTAATACCTGGTTCTCTTTGTCCCTTGATTTTCAAGGAACCATTTATATCATCTGATTCTCACTCCTTTTATAGGTCTCTTTTCCCCCTTGATTCTCTTTGTATCATCTTATAAATACATCTTCACCAGGAATCCACTGCTAGTTCTACTATTTCTTTTGTTTTATTTCCTCTTCTCGTGTGATCTCATTCACTGCATGTGTTCAATTATAAGTGTATACTAATGACTCTCAAATCAGTATCTCCCGCCCAGACTCCAGTCCTGAGCCTAGGAATCAAATTTCAGTGGTTCCCAAAGACTAGTCCGTAGTTTACAAACTTTGGGTAGGAATTTCGTGTTTCTTTTTTTTTTTTTTTTTTAAGCTCAGTGCTCATTAGAGTGCCTTCATCATTACACGTACTTAATACATGTTGGTTAAATCAAAACTTTGAACCAAATTAACTACATGGCTTAATAATACATCTGAAAGTTTGAAGTCTATTTAACTTGCCATTGGTTAAATCACTTAATTTCTTTGTCTGTCAGCTCCATCTGAAAATTGGAGAAGACAGACGAGATAATTGCTATGATTCCTATTAACATTACCTTTCAGTCTCTAAAGTCTCTATTATCTCTTTTAAAATGAAAAAAATCTTGTAAAAAAACACCTAAAACAAGAGAAGCCTTAAGTAGGCAGTTACGTTATTTCAGTTTGAATGCATTCATTTAATACACTTTTCTGAGTGCCAAATATGTGTCAGGCACTGGGCTCACAATTTTATTAAGATAACTAAGAAATACTAGGTATAAACAGAAAGATAACTCTAAAGAATGTGACTTACATTTCCTTTTTAAGTCTTATATTTTCTTATATATGAGTTAAAAAAATATTCCACCAAATCTTAACTGAAACTAAAATGAGTGTGAAAAGTGGCCTAAAAAACTTATAAATTCATTGTTAAGGGTACCACTAAATAAATATTTATGCTAAAATATTTTCATAATTTTTTAAACTTGTAATAAAGTCGATCCTAGTTGCAAGGACTTAGAAGGCAGTCTTTAAAAAAAAACTGTGTTAAACATTAAATAATTACTTCATTTTGTGTTTGCTATAAATTTCGAAAATATAAAGGAAAATCAGAGAGAAAATAATATTAGCCTGATATTGATCAGAAGTGCTGGAAGGCAAAATAATGACATCTACTCATTATCAGAGTTAAGAGATGTTATGAATGGGGCATCTGGCACATAGCAGTTCACGAGCAAAAAAAAAAAAATATCCATAAAAGCATTGGATGTCACCCTGCTCACAGTATTTCAGAGCTATATATATGAATCAGAAATCTCAGGAGACTGAAAAATATTTAAATGTAACCCTCCTCATACTGGAATGAAGTACTTTAAAATAAACAGTAGCTGATGTAGACTGACAATTAATGATAAGGGCACATGCTTTTATCCAGATATTTTTACATCTTTAAAACTCGATCTAAGTTATCAAGTAAAATTTTACATAAAATACTGAAGAAAAACTGGCATAAGAATAAGTGACATAGGGGCCTATTTTTAATACGTGAAATGATGTACTTTTAGCTTTTGTGCTTGGTGGGATTTACTACATACAACATGGATGAGTGTTTGTTATCTCCCTTTTAGACCCTCACTGCATTCAGAGTCCAGTCCTTATTCACCTTGGTCTTCCCAACACATAGTTGAGTAGGTGTCCAGGAGAAGGGGCTCCAGAAGGCTACTGAATTCAACCAAGCTAAAAGACAAAAGAAAAGAAATACAAAATACATGCATGATTGATATGATTATATAAAATGTGTGTAAGCATGGGAGAAGCCCTTTTAACTGGTCTCAATTTAACTAACCTATTGGGTTAACTAAGAATCCCAATTTTCTTTGCAAGACTTAAAACTTATGTTCATCAACCAAGGACTGCACCAGGATACTAAATTATGGTCTAATACTCTCCCATTTCTGCCACCACCACATAAGCTGCATGTTTATCAAGAATAATTTGTGCTTTTTCTCAATTTTTTCCCCCCAGGTGTCCTTTTTATGACTTCTTTGTTATTTATATAACCTAATGGAATATGAGCATGGAAAGAGCAGTTCTTTTGAAGTCTGTGCTTAATGGTTTCAAAATACTTAAGCAGGTTACAAACAAAGTCTTGAATTATGTATAGAAAAACATAAATTTAAAAAATTAGGCAGAGGAATATAAAATCTATGAGGATTATAGTCTTGGATCATTTTACAAATACATTTATGTTCTCATTTCACTTAAAAAAGACAAACAGCATGGAAATAAAAGACAATGCATTATAAATACAGTTTATACAACATAAGTAAATTCATGTTAAGAAACAAAATAAAACAAAAACAAAAAACAAAAAACAGTAAATGTAGCCCTGCTTCAAATTATTATAAAGTGAATGACAGTTAAAACAGTACATCTATATCAAACATTTTTAAATGACTCCCCTCTTTAAATTATTTCTGTCATTGATTTACCAGTGAGGCCAGTCATAGTGAATAAAAGACTATTCTGTCCAAAGTAAACATAATATATGATACCAGATGTCAAAATTTAAAACACTTTCCTAGTACCTCTTCTTACAGGTAAGCCAATTTCTTTCTTTGTGCCCATTCTACCATGAAGGCTTGGCCATGAAGTTTGTTACCTCAGGTAAAAATAGAGCAAGGTCAGCACAGAATAACACAGTCACTATTCAGCTTCATGTCTCGATGCTGACTTATTTTTTTTTCCTATTAGAAAAAACTTATCTGATACCCTATGTCAACAACAATATCAGAATCTCAAAATTCCAAGGGATCTTGTACCTAACAAGGTAGTAGGCAGTGTTGGATTAAAAAAATATATTAATTAGGTGTGTATTTTAGTTAGTGGTCTCACAGTCATTTATATATAACTTTTAAAAAAAACCTCTTCTTGCAAGAGAGGTACCTAGAAAATTATTTTGCTTTGAAGGTCTGCTTTTTAAATTGCATGGTGATGCCTCTTCACTTGCTAAATACCCTGAAAGTTCTTCCCTCTGAAAAGGATTTGCTAGCTGTTGTTTATAGCTAAGGAAAGAGAGTGGCTTGATATGTTTAAGAAGAGAGTAGACATGAGATACTGTCAGGTCTGCACAGGATGGGAGAGGGATCTAGAAGGCCTGGTACGCCCCCAGTGGAACTGCTGAGGATTGAGAGCTAAACTTGCTGGGAGGCTGAGACCACCATGGTGAGGGAATAGGTAGCCATGGGATGGATGTCTTGACATGAATAGTCTATGCCAGGACCTGGAAAGCAGGCATTTCTGAGACTCAGAGCACCTGAAGCAAAGAAAATCAAGATGGAGCCAAGTTACTGCAGAAAGGGAGCCACTGTACTCTGAAAAGACCGTGAGTTACACCAGCTTTAAGCTACTTCAGCAGCAGGTAGAGCAAGATGGGAAACCATGACTCAGAGTCTAGTTAAGATCACTTATGGGTAATCTAGAATTTATCATAAGTCAGGAAGAGAAGAACGTGCAGACCATAGGCCCCTTTGTCAAATCTCTGGGCACAGGCAGGTATCCCCGTGCACCTAGAGGGGGCCTACGTTGGGAAGGAAACGATGGAACACCCTTTGAGATGGGATCAATAACCTTGATAGTAAGTGTGAACTATGACTTCACTGAGTATTCACCTCATAATGAATTACATTCCCTTAGGAAGTTTAAGTTTTTCTGAAGTACACTTATGGAGGAATAAAGCATCATAGTTTATTCTTTCCACATTTGAGTGGGAGCAAATACAGTTTTTACATATATATATATATGTATATATATACACACACACATACACACTCAAAGATATATACATACAAATCTAAGAATAGAAAATTAAAGTATCTGGGAGGAAAACCATCTTGATCTCTCTGCAGAGAAAAAAATATTTGTTCGATTGATTCTATGGAAATTGGAATGAATGAAAATGTGTAGTTCTTGTCTTCATTTTACTTATTAAAATGATTCATGAACAGTTTTGAAAAATAGGAACTCTTTAGTATACACCCTCAGAATGTTTTCAGACAGTCATAAGAATTCATGTCCCAGAGTTAAATTATTCTGATAGATGTAAATATCAATATCAAAGAAGTGCAGAATAAAAAATTCTTATTTTAATACTTCTTAAGTGAAAATGGGATATTGAGGCAGTTAACAGCTGAGGGTAAGAAGGGGGAACCCATCTTAGATGAGGTGCACAGGAAAAATATCTCCAAGTAAGAAACATGTCAGGCAGGACAGAAACATGAGAAGGGATTAATTATAAAAGGAGCTGAGAGATAGAATAAAGAAAAAGAAAAGAGAAAGGAAGACAGAAAGGCTGATAGGAAGGCATGCAGGTTAAAGAAAGGAAAGGAAGGAAAGAAAGGGAAAGAAAGAAAGAGAAAGATTCTCCCTCTGGGGGAAAGTGTGAGGCTAGGTGTTGGAAAAGAGATCGGAGCACAGAACTAAAATAAGAACAGAGTAGCTGCAGTGAGATGAGCAAGGTGGAAAGTGACACCAGATGACGCTGGAGCAAAGGTCAGCAGCCAGGACATGGCCGTCATGAGAAGGCCTTGCTGAAACTGCAAAAATGTAAGAACTGTTCATTTTTGAAATATCAAATGTCTGACAGGGCAAAAAGAAATGAGTCCTTTGCCGTGATTTAAGAATTCTGTGATCATGCTTGCCTTCTAAAGTACTAAAATCCTTTCTATCACAAACACTTCTCACAAACACTTCTCCACTCTGTCAAGCTTTGATGCTCTTCCTACCATCAATTCCTAATAATGCAAAGATGCCCAGTGTACGAGCACTGTGGAGTGTGTGTGTGTGTGTGGTTTCAGAAAATAATAGTGGGTTTTTTTCCCAATAGGAACGTGAATGTTTTGAGGCTCAAGCATCTAGGCACACACAGTTCAACGGATTTACTTTGGGTCACATGCCTGGCCTACCACCTAGATCTACTTTACCATTCTCCTAACTGTGCTCCAGAATAGCCAAAGGCCATGAGTTCTAACAGATGTGATTTCCTCCTGTACTTATAATGACTGCTTCCATATTTCTTCCTCTTCTCTTATAAACTCTGAGTCCACAGTCTAATCCCCCACCCTCCTTGGGGTCAACTAACAAACCTATTTCATACTCTATTAATGATTCTTTCTTTTTTCCAAATATCTTTTCCAAAGCAGAGATTATTAAATAAATTATTTCCCAGAACACTCAGAAATGATTGAATTAATCAGAAAGTTTTAAGTAGAATTCATTTCTGAGGAATACACGAATTTCTGGAAGGGGGCAAATCATGATGAGTTCCTAGACTCTTTTGCAAAATTTGGCAGTTCATAAAATAAATTAGAGGTTTCAGGTTGTTTCAATCTGTTTTCTGAGGAAACCTGTTTTCTGAGGTTTCAGAGGTTTCAACCTGTTTTCTGAGGAAAATAAAACAAAACAAAACACAGTAACTGCAAGCACTATAAACTCTTACAATTAATAAAGGTTCCAAGGTTTTTATTATCTTTATTTTATTACTATTATAAATAATTTTAAAATACAATGTACTATGAAAGTCCTTTTGTATTAATTGTATTTATACTTAATAACCACTGGAGTTCCCTGATATTTAATTAGATTATTTATTTTTCATTTTGTTAGGTCAGATTTCAGTATCTAAAAGATGAGTGGGGTAGCTGTAACTTCTACTAATGAAGACATTGAGTTTTTGGAGACATTTTCTCTAACCCGTTTTCCCTCAAGTGCTTTGCTTAAACTATTTCTCCAAAGTAAGATAAACTTTTTCAAAGGCTGAATTAGGGTAAGTTGAGACAAACGTATTTCATTTCAGATATGCAATGAAGAATATATTCTTAAAATTGCCAGCAGCAGTAAATGACATATAAACAGAGCAAACAGCAGCAGGCTGAGCCCCGGCAAGTCCGCCTGTGCTTTGTGTGCATTCTTTTCATCTTTCCCACAGTCTTTAGGTGTCGCTAAAGAGGCTCCTAATAAATTGTTATATGGTCTTAGTATTCCAAAAATTGCAAGGAGGAATCATCGATGTCAAGAATTCTTTGAAAAAGCTATGTAAGAACCAAAGGTTGACACTCTCTCGCTCTCTCTCTCTCTCTCTCTCTCTCTCTCTCTGAGTGTGGTTCCCAACAAGAAGCCAATGTATACTGCATGCCTAGGCTTGAGTCTAAGCAATTATCTCCTGGCTAGAGTCAGGATGAGCAGAGATCCAAGTGTCATGGCTATATGACACTGAGAAGAAAGTGGCCTTTGGTGGTTGAATCAAGCAAAAGTCTGATCTTTGATTCATGGTGCTGTCATGTATCCTGGGATGAGCTAAGAAATTAGTGTGTTCCCTTTCATTTGTTGAAAGGAGCAGCCAAGTCTCTGTGGGTGATATTTTGTTAGGAACTGGGAAATTCACTACACCAGAAATGGGCAGCCATCCTAAATTTTCTATAAGATAAATTAACTTGGACAATATCATTGGAACTTCTACCTGGGGTGATCCAAAAGTAATGACAATTTTGATCAAAAAGTATAAATTCAAGTGTATTTGAGTTAAGAGGGCTCATAATCACTAATAGAAAAACATCAACAATATTTTCCTTCAGACTATACTACAAAGCTACAGTAATCAAGACAGTATGGTACTGGCACAAAAACAGGAATATAGATCAATGGAACAGGACAGAAAGCCCAGAGATAAACCCACACACATATGGTCACCTTATCTTTGATAAAGGAGGTGAGACTATACAATGGAGAAAAGCCTCTTCAATAAGTGCTGCTGGGAAAACTGAACAGCTACATGTAAAAGAATGAAATTAGAGCATTCCTTAACACCATACACAAAAATAAACTCAAAATGGATTAAAGACCTAAATGTAAGACCAGACTCTATAAAACTCTTAGAGGAAAACATAGACAGAACACTCCATGACATAAATCACAGCAAGATCCTTTTTGACCCACCTCCTAGAGAAATGGAAATAAAAACAACCAAATGGGACCTAATGAAACTTAAAAGCTTTTGCACAGCAAAGGAAACCATAAACAAGACAAAAAGACAACCCTCAGAATGGGAGAAAACATTTGCAAACAAAGCAACTGACAAAGGATTAATCTCCAAAATATACAAGCAGCTCATGCAGCTCAATATCAATAAAACAAACAACCCAATACAAAAATGGGCAGAAGACATAAATAGACATTTCTCCAAAGAAGATATACAGATTGCCAACAAACACATGAAAGGATGCTCAACATCACTAATCATTAGAGAAACGCAAATCAAAACTACAATGAGGTATCACCTCACACTGGTCAGAATGGCCATCATCAAAATATCTACAAACAAGAAATGCTGGAGAGGGTGTGGAGAAAGGGAACCCTCTTGCACTGTTGGTGGGAATGTAAATTGACACAGCCACTATGGAGAACAATATGGAGGTTCCTTAAAAAACTAAAAATAGAACTACCATACAACCCAGCAATCCCACTACTGGGCATATACCCTGAGAAAACCATAACTCAAAAAGAGTCATGTATCACAATGTTCATTGCAGCTCTATTTACAATAGCCAGGACATGGAAGCAACCTAAATGTCCATGACAGAAGAATGGATAAATAAGATGTGGCACGTATATACAATGGAATATTAGTCAGCCATAAAAAGAAACAAAATTGAGTTATTTGTAGCGAGGTGGATGGACCTAGAGACTGTCATACAGAGTGAAGTCAGAAAGAGAGAAACAAATAGTGTACGCTAACACATATATATGGAATCTAAAAAAAAACAAAAAATTGTTCTGAAGAACCTAGGGGCAGGACAGGAATAAAGACACAGACATAGAGAATGGACTTGAGGACATAGGAAGGGGGAAGGGTAAGCTGGGACAAAGTGAGAGAGTGGCATGGACATATATACACTACCGAATGTAAAGATAGCTAGTAGGAAGCAGCCACAGAGCACAGGAGATCAGCTCGATGCTTTGTGTCCACCTAGAGGGGTGGGATAGGGAGGGTGGGAGGGAGATGCAAGAGGGAGGAGATATGGGGATATATGTATATGTATAGCTGGTTCCCTTTGTTATACGGTAGAAGCTAACACATCAATGTAAAACAGTTATACTCCAATAAAGATGTGAAAAAATTTTTTTTTCTTCTTGCAAGAAAGATGCCTAGAAGATTCTGTGTTTTTTTTCTAACCAGGGTAACGCCCCATCTCCGTTAAATACCCTGAAAATCCTTCCCTCTGAAAATGATTTGCTAGCAGCCATTTACACCTTATAGTGAATTAAAGTCATCATATCTTTCCAGCCAAGGGAATACATGCTTGTATTGAGAATGCATTTAAGAATTTGTCTTCTAATGAGGAAACCACAGAGAATGGAAAATATGAAGTAAAATGTAAAAGGAAATAGAGAAAAAGAAGGAATAGGGTGGGGGGGAGGGTAAACGGAATCAGGATAAGAAAAACATTTTTTTTTTTTGAGCATGAAATCAGTGGCAAGTGTGGTGCTATTAACTTTCAAGGTCCTAAAGCCCTTTAGTTCCCCAGCCAGTCGTGATCTCAGATGAATTTGAGAGTGTCCTGAGATTTCTACCCTGAATTGTCTTGTTGCCTTGGGATCCTTCAACATTTGCATCAGCAAAATATATGGAATTAGAGACTCAGCTGATAATATCAAGGTAGGTAGGACATCAACTGCTATTTTTGAGCTTCCTAGTACTTTTTTGATTCCATTGTGCAAACAGTAACTTTCAGAGAAAAGACTTTTGTGAATCAAGAGTCAAATTCCTGATATAAACAAGAGACTTAGAATATTGACCTAATCTGCTTTAATCACTAGCACAATGGAACAAGGAGTCCTTTTTAGTTCTAGAAAACATTAGAATTAGTTGCTGGGTTGGATCTTGTGCTGATAAATGAACCCACTATCCTCCAGCCCTGTGCCAACCTCAGGCAGGAAGGGGGTGGAAAAATGTGCAAATAAGATTTATCATTTAATCAGCACAAGCTATTATTAATTATAATAACATTTTAGGTTGTCCTTGGTTTCAGTCTGCATAAAAACTGCAGTGCTATTAACAGGCAATTATACCAAAAACGCCATTGATTTTTACTATTATGCATTTAGAAATTATGGATATAATTATAAGGGAAACATAACGATATTTATAATGTTTTTCATTTGAGAATTCTGAACCACATGATAAATTATTGCTATTGTCCAATGTAAGACAATACAACTTAAAAGGATTATAAGTAATTCATCTAAGTCATATTCTCATTTTAGAAACACCTAACGAAAAAAAATTCAAAGCATTTTCTAAATAATCTTATTTGCCTTCATAACACACCTGTGAAATTTTTCTCTTCTATTTTACAGAGAAGAGAAATGCTCTCATCTTTATAACCCTTAGATTTGCAAATTTTCCTCACTTCTATAATCTAATTTTATCTTCATAACATCCACGCACTAGGTTGAACGGCGTTAATATTTCCATCTTGTATAGATAAAAACAAGGCTAACTTTGTATGCTCTTCTCAAAGGCACTTGAGAAATTGGCAGATTCACAATTAGATTGTGGATCTCCTCATCTCCAAGAACAAAGGTTTTGGGTTTTTTGTTTTGTTTTAATCAAATAACAAAGCACAGAAAGGTTGTATGACTTGCTCAAGGCAACTGGCAGAGCAGGAACAAGGAAAACATCTGCAGGTTTCAAACTTCAGTGTGTATAACGATCACTGGGTTCTGATGAAAAATACAACTTGCCGAGCCTTATCCCCAGGGATTCCAATTTGATAGTTTTGCTTGGGGCCTAGGAATCTGCTTATTCAACAAGATTCAACTGTTTCTGATGGTGATGGACTACAGACTGCACGCTGAGACAAATGGCCCTGCCACCAAAGTCACAGTTTATAGTTTATGAAGCACAGAAGCAAATTTGTCGTGGACCCTAGAAAGTTGCCTGGGTGCCCTATACAGTTTACTCCACAGAGGATTTCCTCTTGTAAGACATCAATATCTGTATCTATATCCTTATCTGTATATCAGTATCTATATCTTACTTTTATATATATCTTACTTATTGTAAAGTATATATGTAATAAGTACAGTAAATATATATCTACTATAAAATATTTTATATATTATAAACAGTTAATACATTTATTTATAAATATACTTCATTTATATGTAATATATGTGCATATTTATAAATATTTAATACATTTATAATAGATTCATATTAAATATATTGTTGAAAGCAGGTAATGCCTTCTTTTTAGAATACAAGTTAACATGATCTAAGCGTTATGCTTTATAAATATTTTGTACTATATATAAATGTCTGCAGTATTTAATTCTTAAACAGCCTTCTAAGGTCTGGCTAAAATTATCCTCATTTTACAGATGAGGAACCAATGCACAGAAAGTTTAAATGACTTGCCTAGGCTTACACAGCTTGATACTGGAGGAGCTTAGATTTAAGCCGAACTGCTTAGCTGTTAGGAGTAAAAGGGTGTTTATGTGGACCTAATAAACTGTCAGTAAAATGCAAGGAGTTGTAGTAAAAGAGGAAAACTCCACAAATCAGAAACCTTTCCACTTAAGGTTCACTTTAAATTGAACTGAATGGGGCCTACCCTTTGCCTCTTGGCTTATGGTGAGTTCACTGCACTGCTAAGCAGCAGCAACAACAACAACCGATAGAACTGCACTGTATTTCAAGAATGAGGGAAACAACACCGTTGCTTTTTTTAACCAAGGAATTCGACAAGGCTGAAATCTTAAACTATCACACAGGGGAAAGAGGTGGGAGAAAAGCACCAATTTCATCACCGTAACGAAACACAGAAAGTTCTCTGGACTTGAAATCAATGCTATGGCTTTGGACACCCTTGTTGCCAGATTTCCACACTTCAGCAAGACACTTTTATTTCTTTGAGTCTCATACATGGAGGTTGTAAGCACATTTCTACCAGATTTGGGTACTGGTTGAAATAACATATACAAAATTTCTGGTAACAAAGCTCACGTCAGCAAGTGTTTGTTTTTTTTTTTTTAACATCTTTATTGGAGTATAATTGCTTAAAATGGTGTGTTAGTTTCTGCTGCATCACAAAGTGAATCGGCTATACGTATACATATATCCCCATATCCCCTCGCTCTTGTGTCTCCCTCCCAATCTCCCTATCCCACCTTTCTAGGAGATCACAAAACACTGAGCTGATCTCCCTGTGCTATGAGGCTGCTTCCCACTCGCTATGTTACATTTGGTAGTGTATATATGTCCATGCCACTCTCTCACTTCATCCCAGCTTCCCCTTCCCCTTCCCCATGTCCTCAAGCCCATTCTCTACATCTGTGTCTTTATTCCTGTCCTGCCCCTAGGTTAATCAGAACCATTATTGTTTTTAGATTCCATATATATATGTTAGCATACGGTATTTGTTATTCTCTTTCTGACTAACTTCACTCTGTTAGACTCTAGGCCCATCCACCTCACTTCAAATAACTCAATTTCGGGTTTTTTTTATGGCTGAGTAATATTCCATTGTATATATGTGCCACATCTTCTTTCTCCACTCATCTGTTGATCGACACTTAGGTTTCATTGCATGTCTTACCTATTGTAAATCGTGCTGCAGTGAACATTGTGGTACATGACTCTTTGAATTGTAGTTTTCTCCAGGTATATGCCCAGTAGTGGGATTGCTGGGTTTTATGGAAGTTCTATTTTTAGTATTTTAAGGAACCTCCATACTCTTCTCCATAGTGGCCATATCAATTTACATTCCCACCAACAGTGCAAGAGGGTTCCCTTTTCTCCACACCCTCTCCAGCATTTGTTGTTTGTAGATTTTTTGATGACGGCCGTTCTGACTGGTATGAGGTGATACCTCATTGTAGTTTTCATTTACATTTCTCTAATGATTAGTGATGTTGAGCATCCTTTCATGGATTTGTCAATCTGTATAACTTCTTTGGAGAAATGTCTATTTATGTCTTCTGCCCATTTTTGGATTGGGTTGTTTGTTTTTTGATATTGAGCTGCATGAGCTGCTTGTATATTTTGGAGAATAATCCTTTGGCAGTTGCTTCATTTGCAAATACTTTCTTCCATTCTGCGGGTTGCCTTTTCATCTTGTTTAGGGTTTCCTTTGCTGTGCAAAAGCTTGTAAGTTTCATTAGGTCCCATTTGTCTATTTTTTTTGCGGTACACAGGTCTCTTACTGTTGTGGCCTCTCCTGCTGCGGAGCACAGGCTCCGGACACACAGGCCCAGCGGCAATGGCTCACGGGCCCAGTCACTCCGCGGCACGTGGGATCCTCCCAGACCGGGGCACGAACCCATGTCCCCTGCATCGGCAGGCGGACGCTCAACCACTGCACCACCAGGGAAGCCCCATTTGTCTATTTTTGTTTTTATTTCCCTTGCTCGAGGAGAAGGGTCAAAAAGGATCTTGCTGTGATTTATGTCACAGAGTATTCTGCCTATGTTTTCCTCTAAGAGTTTTATACTATCTGGCCTTACATTTAGGTCTTTAATCCATTTTGAGTTTATTTTTGTGTATGGTGTTAGGGAGTGTTCTAATTTCTTTCTTTTACATGTAGCTGTCCAGTTTTCCAGGCAGCACTTATTGAGGAGGCTGTCTTTTCTCCATTGTATATTCTCACCTCCTTTATCAAAGATAAGGTGACCATATGTGTGTGGGTTTATCTCTGGACTTTCTATCCTGTTCCACTGATGTATATTTCTGTTTTTGTGCCGGTACCATACTGTCTTGATTACTGTAGCTTTGTAGTATAGTCTGAAGTCAGGGAACCTGATTCCTCCAGCTCTGTTTTTGTTTCTCAACATTTATTTGGCTATTTGGGGTCTTTTGTGTTTCCATACAAATTGTGAAATTTTTGGTTCTAGTTCTCTGAAAAATGCCATTGGTACTTTGATAGGGATTGTACTGAATCTGTAGATTGCTTTGGGTAGTATAGTCATTTTCAAAATGTTGATTCTTCCAATCCAAGAAGATGGTATATCTCTCCATCTCTTTGTATCATTTTTAATTACTTTCATCAGTGTCTTATAATTTTCTGCATACAGGTCTTTTGTCTCCTTAGGTAGGTTTATCCCTAGGTATTTTATTCTTTTTGTTCCAATGGTAAATGGGAGTGTTTTCAGATTTTTCATCACTAGTGTATAGGATGCAAGAGATTTCTGTGCACTCATTTTGTAGGCTGCTACTATACCAATTTGTTCAACAGCTATAATTGCTATCTGGTAGCTTCTTTAGGATTCTCAACGTATAGTACCATGCATCCGCAAACAGTGATAGTTTTACTTGTTTCTTTTCTGATTTGGATTCCTTTTATTCCTTTTCTTCTCTGACTGTTGTGGCTAAAACTTCCAAAACTATTTGAATAAGAGTGGTGAGAGTGGGCAACCTTGCCTTGTTCCTGATCTCAGTGGAAATGGTTTCAGTTTTTCACCACTGAGAATGGTGTTGGCTGTGGGTTTGTCATATAATGGCCTTTATTATGTTGAGGTGAACTTCCCTCTATGCCTACTTTCTGGAGGTTTTTTATCATAAATGGTTGTTGAATTTTGTTGAAAGCTTTTTCTGCATCTATTGAGATGATCATATACGGTTTTTCTCCTTCAGTTTGTTAATATGGTTTATCACATTGATTGATTTGCATATATTGAAGAATCCTTGCATTCCTGGGATTAAACCCCACTTGATCATGGTGTAGGATCCTTTTCCTATGCTGTTGGATTCTGTGTGCTAGTATTTTGTTGAGGATTTTTGCATCTATGTTCATCAGTGATATTGGCCTGTAGTTTTCTTTCTTTGTGACATCTCTGTCTGGTTTTGGTATCAGGGTAATGGTGGCCTTGTAGAATGAGTTTGGGAGTGTTCCTCCCTCTGCTACACTTTGGAAGAGTTTGAGAAAGATAGGTGTTTAGCTCTTCTCTAAATGTTTGATAGAATTCGCCTGTGAAGACATCTGGTCCTGGCCCTTTGTTTGTTGGAGATTTTAATCACAGTTTCAATTTCAGTGCTTGGGATTTGACTGTTTATATTGTCTATTCTTCCAGGTTCAGTCTCAGAAGGTTGTGCTTTCTACGAATTTGTCCATTTCTTCCAGGTTGCCCATTTTATTGACATTTAGTTGCTTGTAGCAGTCTCTCATGATCCTTTGTGTTTCTGCAGTGTCAGTTGTTACTTCTTCTTCATTTCTAATTCTATTGATTTGAGTCTTCTCCCTTTTTTTTTTGATGAGTCTGGCTAATGGTTTATCAATTTTGTTTATCTTCTCAAAGAACCAGCTTTTAGTTTTAACTCATCTTTGCTCTCGTTTCTTTCATTATTTTTCATTTATTTCTGATATGATCTTTATGATTTCTTTCCATCTGCTAACTATATTTTTGTTGTTGTTTGTTGTTCTTCTCTCTCTAATTGCTTTAGGTGTAAGATTAGATTGTTTATTTGAGATGTTTCTTGTTTCTTGAGGTAGGATTGTATTGCTATAAACGTCCCTCTTAGAACTGCTTTTGCTGCATCTCATAGGTTTTGGGTCATCATGTTTTCATTCTCATTTGTTTCCAGGTATTTTTTGATTTCCTCTTTGATTTCTTCAGTGATCTCATGGTTATTTAGTAATGTATTGTTTAGCCTCCATGTGTTTTTATTTTTTACAGTTTCTTTCCCTGTAATTGATACCTAACCTTATAGCGTTGTGGTCAGAAAAGATTCTTGATACGAGTTCAGTTTTCTTTAATTTACCAAGGCTTGATCTGTGACCCAGGATATGATCTATCCTGGAGAATGTTCCATGAGCACTTGAGAGGAAAGTGTCTTTTGTTGTTTTTGGATGGAATGTCCTATAAATATCAACTAAGTCCATCTTGCCTAATGTGTCATTTATAGCTTTGTGTTTCCTTATTTATTTTATTTTGGATGATCTGTCCATTGGTGAAAGCAGAGTGCTACTGTCGATATCCCTTTTATGGCTGTTAGCATTTGCCTTATATACTGAGGTGTCTCCTAGGTGGGTGGGTGCATAAATATTTACAATTGTTATATCTTCTTCTTGGATTGATCCCTTGATCCTTACATAGTGTCCTTCTTTGTCTCTTGTAATAGTCTTTATTTTAAAGTCTATTTTGTCTGATATGAGAGTTGCTACTCCAGCTTTCTTTTGATTTCCACTTGCATGGAATATCTTTTTCCATCCTCTCACTTTCAGTCTGTAAGTGTCCCTAGTCTGAAGTGGGTTTCTTGTAGACAGCATACATATGGGTCTTGTTTTTGTATCCATTCAGCCAGTCTATGTCTTTTGGTGGGAGCATTTAATCTATTTACATTTAAGGTAATTATCAATATGTATATTACCATTTTCTTAATTGTTTGGGGTTTGTTATTGTAGGTGTTTTCCTTCTCTTGTGCTCCTGCCTAGAGAAGTTCCCTTAGCATTTGTTGTAAAGCTGGTTTGGTGGTGCTGAATTCTCTTAGCTTTTGCGTGTCTGTAAAAGGTTTTAATTTCTCCGCTGAATCCGAATGAGATCCTTGCTGGGTAGAGTAATCTCGGTTATATGTTTTTCCTTTTCATCACTTTAAATATGTCCTGCCACTCCCTTCTGGATTGCAGAGTTGCTGCTGAAAGATCAGCTGCTAACCTTATGGGGATTCCCTTGTATGTTATTTGTTGCTTTACCCTTGCTGCTTTTATTATTTTTTCTTTGTATTTAATTTTGATAGTTTGATTAATATGTGTCTTGGCGTGTTCCTCACTTGGAATTATCCTGTATGGGACTCTCTGTGCTTCCTGGACTTGACTATTTCCTTTCCCATGTTAGGGAAGTTTTCCAGTATAATCTCTTCAAATATTTTCTCAGTCCCTTTCTTTTTCTGTTCTTCTTTTGGGACCACTATAATTCTACTGTTGGTGTGTTTAATGTTGTCCCAGAGGTCTCCGAGACTGTCCTCAGTTCTTTTCATTCTTTTTTCTTTATTCTGTTCTGCCTTAGTTATTTCCACTATTTTATCTTCCAGGTCACTTATCTGTTCTTCTGCCTCAGTTATTCTGCTACTGATTCCTTCCAGATAATTTTTAATTTCATTTATTGTGTTCTTCATCATTGTTTGTTTGCTCTTTAGTTCTTCTAGGTCCTTGTTAAACGTTTATTGTATTTTCTCCATTCTATTTCCAAGCTTTTGGCTCATCTTTACTCTCATTACTCTGAATTCTTTTTCAGGTGGACTGCCTGTTTCCTCTTCATTTGTTTGGTCTGGTGGGTTTTTTACCTTGTTCCTTCATCTGCTGTGTATTTCTCTGTCTTCTCATTTTGCTTAACTTACTGTGTTTGGGGTCTCCTTTTCACAGACTGCAGGTTTGTAGTTCCCGTTGTTTTTGGTGTCTGCCCCCAGTGGCTAAGGTAGGTTCAGTGGGTTGTGTAGGCTTCCTGGTGGATGGGACTGGTGCCTGTTTTCTGGTGGATGTCTTACTGGTGGGCAGGACCGCATCCTGTGGTGTGTTTTGGGGTGTCTGTGACCTTATTATGATTTTAGGCAGCCTCTCTGCTAATGGGTGGGGTTGTGTTCTCTGTCTTGCTAGTTGTTTGGCAGGGGGGTGTCCAGCACTGGAGCTTGCTGGTCGTTGAGTGGAGCTGGGTCTTAGCGTTGTGATGGAGACCTCAGATCTCTGGGAGAGCTCTGGCCAATTTATATTATGAGGGGCCGGGAGGTCTCTGGTGGACCAATATCCTGAACTCAGCTCTCCCACCTCAGAGGTTCAGGCCTGATACCCGGCCGGAGCACCAAGACCCTGTCAGCCACACAGAGTTCTGAAGGCTGGAAGTCCAAGATCCAGGGAGTCAGCTGATTCTGTTCCTGTTGATCTCTCTTCCTGGCTTATAGAACGTCGCCTTTTGCTCTGTCCTCAGTGGGGTGCCCTGTCCTCAGTGGCTCCGGAGATGACTCCCAAGAACTTCCCAAGGACCTGGACTCTGCAGGCTCTGGCGTGCAAGGGGGTGGGGGGTTCGAAGTGGGAAAGAAGGGAGTTTGGTGTCAGGAGAACCCAGGGCAGCAGGCGCTAAGCCTGGCTGGAGAGGTGTTCATCGCTCAGCAGCCCCATCCGTTTGGGTCTTCCTTCCCTTCAACTCCCTGTTGACACTGTCAAAGCCTGGAAGGCGGCTAGGCATCCTTTAAGGGCTCTTCCCGTAACTCACTTTGCTGTGTTTAAACTCCCTTTTCTGGATTCACAGGAGTTTGTGAGGGGAAATCCAAGCCTGCCATCTCGTTGCTTCTCCCGTCCCTAAAACAGGTGTCAGAGCTCAGGCCCCAGCTGACCAAAATTGAGCAAGTGTTTCCTAATGGTGATTTCTACCCTAGGATTCCACTGACTAAGAAATTACCTTTTAGGAGTAGAGAAAATTACATTGGAGGTGGAAGATAATGTTCCAAGGTAGGCCTTTCACCAGAAGCAGATTTTTGTCAGAAAGGAAGAGATTTGGAATCCACTGCTTATGAAATAAAGTTGGTTTACTTTGTATTTTCTCTGAAAATTGGTATGACTCCTTTTTTTTGATTTTTTCAAGACGTTCTTAGGTTGCAGGGACTGTATGCAGCTCTATTTCTCCTACCAGATATAGCACTTCCAACCTGATGATTATCACACCACTTCATTCTCTTAACATGTGAGATAATTATTATCCCAATTTTCATAATTTAAAATACTGAGATTCAGCAAAGCAAAGCGACTTTCTGCCATCAAATTTAAGCCCTTTCCACTATCCCACATACCCAGGATTCTGAAGCCCATGCCACAGAAGCCTTTTCTGGTTAAGTAAGTGGAGCATGATTTATTAAGAGGTTGTTAGGTGTCTTCCAGGATTTCTAGGATGTTGGCAATCCAGGCCAGGAATGATATCTAAAGTCAGGCTTCCCTCCCCCTGGCTGAAAAGTAAGTTGGGAAAGCTAGCATTTGGATATTTTAGCTGCAATAGTGAAGGGCAGGCTCTGCCTCATAAGGTAGGTGGTATCCCTAAGTCTAGGAAGAAGGTATAGATATTGAACGTCTAAAAAGAATGATAAGATGCACCATATATCCTGTTTGAAATGAAGAGTATGTGCAAAGATGAAAAAAATTAATGCTAGATGTTTACATTAATAAACTCTCCTTCTACATTTAAGTATTAAAAGTCAATTATATACAATAACTATATGTATATGTGTGCTTATTCCTGTGTATATATGTATATGTGTACATATGTATAAAATATCAATGTCCAGTCATTTCCCAGTTACTGGTTAAATATGTATAGATTATGACAAAGCAAACAAATTTTGCCATTTGAAGAACTTAGGTTTGAGAAGTGACACCTCTCCTTGCTCTGTGGTCTTGTTCAGGTTACTAGATCTCTCTGAGACTCAGTTTCCATCTGTATAATGGGGGTGTAAATACATACATCAAAGATAGATATAAGGATAAAATTACAATGCCTCAATACTCAGTACATAAAGTGTTCAAAATTTGGAAGCTTAAAGAATAAAGCCAAACAGGACCATGAATTTTTGTTTTCAGCTAACAAATGTATAATAAATATAATAATTAAAGTACCATCGCATTCAAAATGCTTTGTGAGAGATGGGAAAGATTAGGGAAGGCTCTACTGAAAAAGGAAAATTGATATTTGGGCTCAACCTTGGAAAGGTGATTGGAAAAATTGTTAACAGATTTTGAAATAATCAAAAAGAAGCCATGATTGCATGTCCCAAACCTGGAAAGACTTATGAAGACTTGGAATATTGTCCTCTCTCTGTGTGCTTTTTAGGTCTCTCAAACATGTAATAAGTCTTGAGACATTATAACTTCTAGGTCCATTCCAACCCTGACCTCCTATTATTCCTATTTAGTCTTAGGCTTTAGTTCACCTACCTTTGACACCTTGAATCTGTATAATTTTACTCTCAGGCCAGAAACAAATATCCAATGCCGAAAGTGGCCATTTGGGTTTTATTTTTATAATGCTAAACTTCCTTCTATCAGTTGCATAGCTCCAAGAAAGCTGCCTTTTCTTAGCATCATAAACATTTCTTCCTCCTCCCAGTACCACCTCTGAGAATGACATTAATGCTTTTTAGTCAAACAAACCATGAATTTGAGAGTCATTGTTAAATACATAGTCCATCTTGCGGAAAATGTCTGGCACTTGTAGTCACTCAATAAATAATTGTTGAGTAAATGAGGGAATATGTTAATTTAGGTGTGTATGTTGGGGAGGAGAGAGATGGGAGGGTAAAGAAAACTGCAACCAGCTACACTGACTGCAAAGGCTGCAGAGAAAGGAAAAAGAAAAGGACTCTTTGTGTAGACGTCAGGTAAACAGAGAAAGGAAACTGGAAGAAAATCTGGATAACTTCATAAAGTCTAGCCATATGGTGTCTGATATAGATTGTCTTTCATGGGTCTTCATGAGATAGTAAAAATATCAATTCCTCTTTAATATAATGTAGAGTTGGGTGTTCCTAAGATATGTCAAAATGCTGAGGTTTGCTTCTCCGAAGGTGGTGAGAGCAAAGGTTGTCACATTCTGGTTATGGATTCTAACAGCGTTATTTGCTTCAGGCAATCCCACAGAAACCAAGTTCACGTGCCTTTTATATCATCTTTTTTGATTTTTAATGCTCTTCAACAGGGAAATAAAGAGTACTAAATTAACCTCCCTCCCCACACCCACCTCTCCCATTCCACACACACAAATCTCAGCACACCATAATACTAAACCAATGCATCCCTAGAGGGTCCAGGCTTGTCAGATACCACAATCAGAGCTTTCACCTAAAATCTGCTGAATGTCAAAGAAACTTTAAATAAAATGAGGTGGAGGTGGAAGAGAATCATCTGAAGGAGTGTTTGCTTTGAGATTTGCACTTATATTTTAAGCTTTTGTGCATGTTTCAACAAAATATTATAACTATTTGACTTGGAATCTGAATGTTTTGCTGAAGAAGGGATGAGTAGTTTACACACTTTGAAAATAAATGTATACTGAAAAGAGAATTGTAATAAATATTTAAGAGTACTACATTTAAGCATGTGTGAATCAGCAGCTTAAAAACAAAATGTAAATATGATAACTACAATAAATTCAAATCAAGTCCACCTGTATAGTTGCTAGCTGATGGTCAATGTGGTTAAGCATTCTAAACTGTTTAAAAACGTCTACGGACTTCCCTGGTGGTGCAGTGGTTGGGAGTCCACCTGCCAATGCAGGGGGTACGGGTTCGAGCCCTAACTCGGGAAGATCCCACATGCTGCGGAGCAGCTAAGCCCATGTGCCACAACTACTGAGACAGCGATCTAGAGCCTGCAAGCCACAACTGCTGATCCCACGTGCCACAACTACTGAAGCCCGCGCGCCTAAAGCCTGTGCTCTGCAACAAGATAAGCCACCACAATGAGAAGCCCACGCACTGCAACAAAGAGTAGTCCTCGCTCGCCACAACTAGAGAAAGCCCATGCACAGCAAAGAAGACCCAACACAGCCAAAAATAAACAAATAAATATTTACAAAAACGTCTAAAATAGGATGGATGACAGTTATTTAAGATCCAAGATAAGGATAATAAGTTTTTAATAGCAGATTTATTGGATAATCTCTGAGAGCTTCACTCCATTTCACAAATGGACAGGCAAATTTCTGCATGTAAAGTATACATTTCGAGAAAGAATATCTTTTGGGTGATAGTGTTAGCTTTGTTACATTAATGCGAACTTAAATAAAATGATTTATTTGAAAAACATATTTCAGTTCAACCTTTTCAGTTATTCAGATTTGCCCTGTATTCTTCATAATTAGCTCAAGTTAGTGAAAACCTACTATTCCTTTCATTTACTCATTCATCGAATATTTATCTGCAGGGCTTCCCTGGTGGCGCAGTGGTTGAGAGTCCACCTGCCGATGCAGGGGACACAGGTTCGTGCCCTGGTCTGGGAGGATCCCACATGCCGCGGAGCGGATGGGCCTGTGAGCCATGGCTGCTGAGCCTGCGCGTCCGGAGCCTCTGCTCCGCAGCGGGAGAGGCCACAACAGTGAGAGGCCCGCGTACGGCAAAAAAAAAAAAAATTATCTGCATGCTACTGCTGAGGCATATTGCTTAGCACCAACACAACACAAACAGAACTCTCTCACCTCTTAAACTCACTAGATACCAGGGTAGCTGGACATGTAAAAAACAAACGAACAAATGAAAAACTGACAAATATTTATCTTATACCTTCTATGTGCCAGATACATAACAACCCAGGTCCATCCATGTTGTCAAAAATGGCAAGACCTAATTCTTTTTTATGGCTGAGTAATATTCCATTTTATATATATATATATATATATATATATATATATAAACATATATGCATCCATTCCAACAACTGAGTGAATACAACAGAACAGAAACAGAAATACAGACAATTACAGAGAAATACTGGTTACCACAGGGGAGAGGGGTAGGCAGGGGCAAAAGACATGAAGGGAATTAAGCAATACAAACTAGCAGTTATAAAATAAGTCTCATGGATATAATGTAGCGCACAAGGAATATAGTCAGTATTTTATAATAACTTTGTATAGTGTATAGTCTATAAAAATATCAAATCACTATATTGTACACCTGAAATTCAAATAATATTATAAGCCAATTATACTTTAATTAAAAAATATGCACTTGAAGTTGGGCCTGCAGGTGACCTGCTTAGGCCTATATTATGTGAGCAGGAACCTTTATGAGTTGGCACACAATTCATTATTTTTCCTTGCACCTGATAAGGTGATAAATGATATTCCAAGTAGTGGAGGGTTCACCAACCTGTATCCCTGAGTGAAGATAAAGAGAAGCAGAGACCCAAGATGGATTATGGCCCAAGTAAGATCTTTGTTGTTCTGAGCCACTGAGTTTTGGGGAATTTTGTTAACACAACATAACTGTCCCCATCCTAACTGATATGGGGACTGTATTAGCAAAATGACTGCATTGCCAATAGGTCTGTTCTTGTCTTCATTCTTCTTCCTATATAAAGCTCAAAATGTTTACTCTCACCAATTTATGGCTATTACCAAAAAGGGAGAGAGATATTTGATCTTATTCTATACACAGTTTGCTAGGGGCTTATTAAGATTTTCAAACTGAAAACTGAATGTTCTTTTATCCTTCACTCTTATACTAAATTTGGTTGATTTGGGTAAATTTTGTGAGCAGTATCACTTAAACATACTTACTCAAAGGATGTAACATGGATTGTAAAAACTTAGCAGAGATTAATTGTAGATGCTGGACCTAGCATTCCTGTTTTGATTCCCATTTCCCGCCATGAAGACTACATTACTTCTTCATAATACTTTTCAGCCCAATTAGAGATCCTTCTAGATGTAATAATCCCAAGGTCCTTGAGTGTTAGAGTTATCAAGTCATTATCTTCCAGAAGTTTCTTCAGCCATGTGAAAATGCCAAGCCTGTATCAGGCTGAGTCATTCAGAACCTGTCTGTTCATATATCACCCACCCCTAACATGTGGAACTCCAACACCAAGCTGGAGGCTGTCACACATCAAATCCTGGTTAACAAAATCCAACCCACAATATAACACCTGCCAGTGATAATATTATGACTGTAACTCACATTGTTCAAGTGCTGACCACAGCACAAAGAGAAGATTTTAGTTTGTGATATTTTTATGACTTATTTTGAAGCCCAGGAGGAGGAGCAAAAAAAAACCATGGATGGTCACAAATTGCTAGCAACTAGCCTTTTCTGATTTGCTTCCAGCCTTCAGACCTGAGACACAATGCGCTAACCTGAACGGAAAGAAATAATGATCCCATTCATCAGTCCTAAGTAATAATTCATAAACTCTGAACTATGTTACTGACTGTGTGTCTTTTTATGCCAGCTTTACTTCTGCTGGTAAATAATAATCAATTTAATTACAGAAATAAATCTGCTATGCCATCACCATGAACTTGAAAGTGATAAAAAAAGTTTAATAAAATAAAATAAGCCCCAGAAATAGAGAACTCAATTAGATGTCATTCTTTGGGCTCAATACTGTTTTATTTTAGTTCTTAAAAGACCTCCTGACCCCCCTGAACATGGCTGCCCAGTGAAGATAATTGCTAGTCCTTCATATTAGTAGTTACCTTTCTGAGTTGTCTTTGTTATAACTAGTTTCTTATTAGTCCCAGGGTCTTTGTCAGGCAAGCTGAACTCCTGTCTGTATTGTATATTCTTTTCCCCTTGCCATTTTTTTCCTCTTTTTTTTGCTGTGATCTTCCTGTCCTAGAAAAGGTAATTTCACACACACTGAATTACTGCAATTTAGGTCAGAGAGACCAGGCACCATGAAAATAAGATCTTTATTTAGAAAAAAAAAAGTTTCTGATCTATTTCTCCTGTTAAGCTTGTGAGAGTTTCACCTTCTCTCCTGTTACAGATGTTGTGAAAAAGACACTTTTAAAGCACCCTTTTAAAAACGCCTGAGAGGTATAAATATGCTAGTGTCTTTCCGTAATCTGTTCAGGGTAATACCACATCTTAGGAAACAAAGGTTTCTGATTTGGATCCTTCTTTTGATGTCATTGGTAAACACTCTGTGACTTGGTTCAAACCAGATCTGATCTTTTACCTTTTTATGCTAAAGTCCATGGGGGGTTAATATACTATAACTATTTTGGTTTTTGAAGTTTGTGAAGATTTAGGGGATTATTTTGAAGGGTTAAATTTTATTTTACATTTGCTAATAAATATCCATTTATTACCTGTGGGAGGGTATGCATAGATCCTCATACACTGTGCTGGCATTCTTCCAAGAGCTTTGCAGAGATTATATCATTTTAACAAACACAGCAATCTTATTTTATACGTGAAGAAACTAAGACTTTGAGAGTTCAAGCAACTTGACCAAGATTACATAGCTCAAAAGTGCTACTGTCAGCACTAAATCCTCAAGGTTGAAGAGCACGAAGTTCTAACTCCATTTCTTCTTGTTTTGTCCACCTCTACCAAGCCCTGCCACCAAATGACTACACAGAGGGACTGAGTCCAAGTCCACAAATACTGCTGAAGGCCTTTAATGGACAAACTGCAAGACCAGATGCTGTAGGGCATGCACAGAGGGATTAAAAAGAAACCCACTGTAGTCAAAAGTCTCTAAAAAGAGAAAAATGAAGTGGACAGAAAAAGCCATTTTCCTTCTTTTTTGACTGACAATCTGGTCCAGCCAATGTTTACTCTTTACCCTGGAGGGATATTCCACTAACTGAAAGATGAGGTGGTTTGCTAGATTTTATTTATTTTTTTGCAAGATTTTAGTCATATCTTTCCACCAGATGCCTCAAGACTCTATCAAGGACTTTACAGCATGCTAGTCACCTTAAGATATCTAGAGGAGTAACAGCTCTATGGCATATGTAAAAATAAGATGGAAAGGAAACACAAAAGACCCCGAATAGCCAAAGCAATCTTGAGAATGAAAAACGGAGCTGGAGGAATCAGGCTCTCTGACTTCAGACTATACTACAAAGCTACAGTAATCAAGACAGTATGGTACTGGCACAAAAACAGAAAGATAGATCAATGGAACAGGATAGAAAGCCCAGAGATAAACCCATGCACATATGGTCACCTTATCTTTGATAAAGGAGGTAGGAATGTACAGTGGAGAAAGGACAGCCTCTTCAATAAATGGTGCTGGGAAAACTGGACAGGTACATGTAAAAGTATGAGATTAGATCACTCCCTAACACCATACACAAAAATAAGCTCAAAATGGATTAAAGACCTAAATTTAAGGCCAGAAACTATCAAACTCTTAGAGGAAAACATAGGCAGGACACTCTATGACACAAATCACAGCAAGATCCTTTTTGACCCACCTCCTAGAGAAATGGAAATAAAAACAAAAATAAACAAATGGGACCTAATGAAACTTCAAAGCTTTTGCACAGCAAAGGAAACCATAAACAAGACCAAAAGACAAGCCTCAGAATGGGAGAAAACATTTGCAAATGAAGCAACTGACAAAGGATTAATCTCCAAAATTTATAAGCAGCTCATGCAGCTTAATAACAAAAAAAACAAACAACCCAATCCAAAAATGGGCAGAAGACTTAAATAGACATTTCTCCAAAGAAGATATACAGACTGCCAACAAACACATGAAAGAATGCTCAACATCACTAATCATTAGAGAAATGCAAATCAAAACGACAATGAGATATCATCTCACACCGGTCAGAATGGCCATCATCAAAAAATCTAGAAACAATAAATGCTGGAGAGGATGTGGAGAAAAGGGAACCCTCTTGCACTGTTGGTGGGAATGTAAATTGATACAGCCACTGTGGAGAACAGTATGGAGGTTTCTTAAAAAACTACAAATAGAACTACCATATGACCCAGCAATCTCACTACTGGCCATATATCCTGAGAAAACCATAATTCAAAAAGAGTCATGTACCAAAATGTTCATTGCAGCTCTATTTACAATAGCCCAGAGATGGAAACAACCTAAGTGTCCATCATCGGATGAATGGATAAAGAAGATGTGGCACATATATACTATGGAGTATTACTCAGCCATAAAAAGAAATGAAATTGAGCTATTTGTAATGAGGTGGATAGACCTAGAGTCTGTCATACAGAGTCAAGTAAGTCAGAAAGAGAGAGACAACTACTGTATGCTAACACATATATATGGAATTTAAGGAAAAAACATGTCATGAAGAACCTAGGGGTAAGACAGGAGTAAAGACACAGACCTACTAGAGAATGGACTTGAGGATATGAGGAGGGGGAAGGGTAAGCTGTGACAAAGCGAGAGAGAGACATGGACATATATACACTACCAAACGTAAGGTAGATAGCTAGTGGAAAGCAGCCGCATAGCACAGGGAGATCAGTTCCGTGCTTTGTGACCGCCTGGAGGGGTGGGATAGGGAGGGTGGGAGGGAGGGAGATGCAAGAGGAAAGAGATATGGGAACATATGTATATGTATAACTGATTCACTTTGTTATAAAGCAGAAACTAACACTCCATTGTAAAGCAACTATGCTCCAATAAAGATGTTAAAAAAAAAAAAAGAAAACAGATCCTGAATTAAACGCATGTGACTCTGTTGCCTGAGAGAAGGCAGTGCTGATGATTTCACATATATCTGAATGTAAATTGAGACTCTAAAATCTATGCCTGGGACCAATCCTGATGCTGTTCTGATTAAGGTTAAATGAGAAATCTCTTTCCCAAAATGGCATCTTTTAACGTTTAATAAAAATTAACTGAAGTGCCTACTATATGTGATGTCCTATACTAAGTACCAGGGATTCAGAGGGAAACACAAATTACCCATAGTCTTTCCATCAAGGGTATCCCCTGTCTGAGGGAGGCAGACATTAAGCATGTTAAGGCACAAATAAAAATCTAATTATAGGTGGCGATTAGGACTCTACTGAAGGGTGCTGGTGGGAAGTGAGGAGCTAGTGAGAACAAAGAAGTGGAAGTACTGTAGCTTGGGGCGGCAGTGTCTCACTATGTAGCCAAAGCCCCACCTGAATTTTTTCTCCCTCTTATATGATCACCTTAACAAAGTATGCAGTGATGTTTGGTGTGTTTTGAAGACATAGCTGGTGTCTTTGTATGCAATGTTTTTAATCTGCCGTAGGGGTTTGCCATATCTGTAAACTCGACTACTAGGTCAAAGGTTCCTGACCAGCCTGCTTCAGATACCTTAATCCGAGTGTCTAAAGAGCTGATGAAAATATTTACTTTTTAATTTTGATATATTTATATACAGCAAAACCAAATTAATGTTCTGCTTAGCAAGAAACATCAACTCAAGCATAATTTAAAGTTTATGAGAACTTTTAAATAATGTCTTTGACTACTCAGCTTTAGAATTCGGCACAAATTATATTTTAAAACTCTCATAGCAAATCTAAACTTAATTAAAAGAATATTCTAAGTATTTTTTAAAGCCAGTGATGACATTATGATGTCCAAATCCTATACCATTAATATGTAAATAACTGTAAATGTAGTCACATACTTAAAGTATGTTTTCTGTCAAACCCGTTCAGCTGCAACATGCATTTATTGTAGTACAGTGAAATAAGAAAAAAAAACGTAATTATTGGTCATTCCCACCACGACAGTAGGAATCAGAGATATGGGAATAATACTGCTCTCTTGTTAATTCATAACACTCAGAAGCCTGATAGCTAAATCCCTGTGTGTCTCTTTTCCTATAACAAAATTTTAGAAAAGGATGATAAAAAAGAAATAAAAAGGGAATACAGTTTTCCCTTAACTTCAATCAAAGTTGGGTAAATGTCAACATTCTGGAAGAATCCAAGAAACACTTGACAATGGCAAAATGATCAAGAGTGACATAATCAACAAAATTCTATTTTTTTTTTCTGTTCTGAAGTTTGAGGAGTTGCACTTACTAACAAGATTACACACTCTTTCGTTTTCATTAAAAAATAAAAATAATCATGGATGATACAGAGGAGAAATTTACAATCTGCACCTTTTATCCTAAGTTACACAGTTCAAGTTGCAACTGTCAGCTCCAAATATATTTTATAATAAGGGCACAGAGTTAAAATCCTGATGGACAATAATATGTCAGGTTGCTATGGACAAAGAATAAGATATTTCCACTATGACTTCTGGAAACAACCATTATATTGGGGGTCTTACCTATTCCCCAAGATTAATCAAAAATGACTGTCTTATGTTTGCTTTACACAGGCAGACAAAATCTTTTAAATTCATGATTCAATGTTCAACATTCTAGTTGATTATTTTAATCACATCACACACAGAAGTACCTCAGTCATCCAATATTTCCCAGGAGGCGCAGCCTCAAGTGCCATCTCTAATCTTTTTAGAGCACCCTCTTCTGCTGCCGTTCGTTAATTAAACAGAGTTTTGCTGATGATTCTTTTGGCTGCTGTTCCCCTAGAAGCTGCCCGATCTCTTGTCATCATATCGTTTCCTTCATCGCAACCACACTGGCTCAGCATCAATTATTTTCCTCCTTCAGAACTAGTTTCCCCTCTTTGACGACTTGATAAATCTTTACAACCAAATTCTACCTCATTTATTCAAATTACTTTTCTTCAAAGGCACTACTGCTCTGTCTTTGTAATCGTTTCCTCATTCCCCAAAGGAGTTTAAGACTCCAACATCAACTATAGACATACAAAAGTAAGTGCCCAGATTAAAGAGCAAAATTTCAAGCCAGGAGCCAAGTTTGATACTAATATCCGTGTCATTCAGAAAGGGTCAGGAACTGGGGTAGCAATAGTAATTTATTCATTTATTTTCATTCACTCAATGTATTCAGTGCTATAATTCATTCAGAGCTGTATTTATTAAGTACCCGTGTTCTGTCACCACTGTTCTGGACACTCTGGTGGGCAAAACGGAAGTGGCATTTTTGGCAGATTGTGTTTCTCAACAGAGTCATACCCACATGTCCCTCTCATCATGTAACTTTGACATTTCCACCACAGAGGGATGAGGGCCTATGTTCTTTCCCCCTGAATGTGGATGCACTTGCAACTATGGCAGAAGTAACGTTATTTGACTCCTGAAGCTAGATTTACAAAGCCACACAGTCTCTGCCTGGTACTATTGCCACTCACGAGTGGCAATAAGTTACTATGTAAGTAGTCTGACTGCTCTGAGGTGGTAGCCACGCTGCAAGGAAGCCCAAATAAGCAGCCAGCAAGAAATGAGCACTCCAGTTTTGGTTGAGTTCACCACCAAAAGCCATCACCACCTTGCCAGCCACATGAGTGAGCCATCTACAAAGTGGATCTCAGCCTCAAGTCAAGCATGGAGCAGAACAAGTCATCCCCACAGAGCCCTGCCTGAAATGCAAATTCCATAACTCCTGTTGTTTCAGTCACTAAAACAGTCACTAAGTTTTGGAGTGGTCTGTTACTCAGCAATAGATAACTGCTACATCCCAGACCTCAGAATACTTACAGCCTACAGTGGAAGATACAAAATGTTACCAACTTACATCTCTATGACATACTGTGATATACACCCTGTTGTCATATAGTTCACTGTGTTTGGGTCAGTGGGGTAAGAACAAACACCCTAGGAAGCCACACTTCCAACTGAAACTTCACCTTTGTATGAAAGAGAAAGAGCTGTTTCTTCCTCATAAACTTCACTGCCATTTACCGGAACACATGGCATATAAACCCAGGATCATCAAGAGCATGAGAGTTATGTTTGCAATTCAGTTACAGCTCTAGCCAAAACCTTGGCATTCAGAAGGCTCCACAAAGTCAAAGTCCAGGAAACCAGAAAACAATTTAACCCCTTTTGCCAGAACACTCTTCCTAAACCTTAATATAATCACGGACTATTAATTCCCTGCTGGGAAGCTTTCTTTTTCAACGACCACACCTGGAATCTAACGATAATGATGACGTTACCACTCTATTGCACCTACTACTAATAATAATACATTTATTGATCGCTTACTACTACTAAATGTTTTACTAAGCACTGAGTATGTATTTTCTCACTTAATCGAGTAACCCTACAAGATAAATGCTACTGTTACCAACATTTCATGGAAAAGGAAACTGAAGTATAGTAAAGTGAACTCAGTTGCCCAAGGCCACCCAACGTGTGAGCAGCGGTATTGTGTTTGAACTCAGAGAGCTTCAACCCACAGCCTGTACTCTTAACCACTGTGCACACTGTCCTCTTTTGTACTATGGCAATGCCCTTCTCGGTTTACTCATCTTAACTGCCCAATTGATAGCAAGTTCCTGAGGGCAAGAATCAAGTCTTAGTCACATTTTATCTGTATAACCAATAATGAAGTGCCTCGTACAAGTATGTTCGGTGCTATATAAATAGACATTACATAAACGCATGACGGGATGAATTGTATAAGTCACTTCTCCTTCCTGATAATATCCTTAACAGGAAGGTGACATGATTACAGTAGGTAGTCAGAAATATCCGTTTCAGCTCTGAAATTCAATTATTCTCTGACCTGTACTACCTTTTTAAAAAAAAAAAAAAACCCTTCACCCTTAACATTTTTTGAAATTTATTTTATTTATTTATTTTTGGCTGCGTTGGGTCTTCGTTGCTGCAGGCGGGCTTTCCCTAGTTGGGGCGAGTGGGAGCTACTCTGCCTGGCAGTGCACAGGCTGCTGATTGCAGTGGCTTCTCTTGTTGAGGAGCATGGGCTCTAGGTATGGGGGCTTCAGCAGTTGTGGCACGTGGGCTCGGTAGTTGTGGCTCACAGGCTCTAGAGCACAGGCTCAGTAGTTGTGGTGCACGGGCTTAGTTGCTCCGTGGCATGTGGCATCTTCCCGGAACAGGGATCGAATCCATGTCCCCTGCATGGGTAGGCAGATTCTTAACCATTGCACCACCAGGGAAGTCCTGACCTGTACTACCTTTAAGTGAGGCAGGAACTGAGAATTTTCATTGCCTTACCCCTAGACTAGAAAATAATATGTTTCATAGGGTTGTACTGAGACTGGCTTCTCCTCTTAGCATTGGGATTTCCTGTGCTACTTTAATGAAAGAATTCATTCTCTACAGACCCTTGAGAGTCACTCAGTTGAAAGAGTCAGTCACACCTTTGTTCCTAGAGATTGGGGAGAAACAGAAAAATCCTCAAGGCCCACAGGGCTTGGCAGTTCTTAGGGGAGACAGAGGTCAAGGTTGGGATGCCATTATCACTCTTTGGGTCTCTTTGGTCCTCAGGAACGACCCATTCAAGGCCTCCTCATCACAAGGTAAGAGCAATGAGAAGCTGAAGCTCCTTATGCAAGGTGGCAAAATGAACTCCACATTTTATAGCCTAGTTCTTGGATTTTGATAAATAAATGCTGTGGAATGCTGAGTCGGCTTTAGGAGGGAGATGATCTAGCTCTGTTATCTAGTTTAATTTTGCTTTTTTTTTTAATTGGGGGAAGAGGAGGGAGGTATTAAGTTCATTGCCAAGCAAAATTACTCAGCACAACCCTCCCTATTTGAGCTCTCACAAATGAGAGGCATGGATCTCTGCCTCAGATTCTCTGCTCCACTTAGGTGTCAGAGAGATCATATCAAAGCCTTTTACTTTTCCTCTCAGAAATGCTTGTATTTTTCCCCTCTGACATCTATTGACTACTCTCTCATATAATTTACCTGGACTTCCTGGGTTGTAATGTTTTACTATTTCCCCAGCAATGACTTTAGAAAAGCATTTTGTTACCTATAGGACACAGTTCATGCTCTCCTTTTCTTACTTATAGTCTTGCCAAGTTGTCTGTAAAATGAGTCATTTCCCTTACTTACTAACATGGTAAAATGAAAGTTGCCATCTTTGGCAGGGAAGGAAAATAGCCTAAATGGGTAGAAACTGTGTTTGACTAAAGGGTTAATATATGGTAGTTTGACACTACAGATATTTAAACATTTTCCCTGTCTGTAACCACAAGTATTATATTACATTCCTATTGGATCTGCCTACAGTAGTACTTGGCTCTCTTTTCTTCATGTGTTAATATACGTTTACTTTATAGCGAACAGTTTGGTCAACTCCTGGAATTTATATCTCTTCTATGAGCCTCACTGCTCTGTGATTTCCTGGGGACCACTCCTAGACTCATCTTACTACTCATCCTAGTGGACCCTTGTAAATACTGACGCTTGGTATCTGTCATTACAGTGATGATTGACACAAGCAGGCACTTCTGCAGAGCCTGCCAAGACGACTCATTCTCCCAGGGTTACCCAACTGCCTTGCTCACATTGGATGTCGGCCAATTTCCTCCAAATCAATGCGGGAGAGCACCAGACTTCTATTTTTTGTCCCTCCTTTGTTCTTTGACAACAGCATCTAATGACCACACTCTCCCTCCTCTGTTTCCATGGCTGGTAACCCTGAGGTCACTGACTCAGATTCTTTCTTTGAGATGAACATTAGACTGTTAGGAATTCATGTATGTATAGCTTGGCAAAGAGATATATAGAACATTGGAATGACAGTCACACACCGTCCTGGGCTTTTGGTTTCCCTTACTGCTTTCAGTCTGCCTCACTGTGTGGAAACGCTGAGCTCCCTGCTTCTTTCTAACCTTCAATGGTTTGGTATCTTTGATTGCTTAGTCTCCTTATAAGATCTGAATCCACAAATCTCCTCTTTTATACCTGTCATGAAGAATTACAGCATTTTTGAAACATGCAAATAGTCTCTTTACTGCTTGGCCTCCTTCCAAACCTCTACCTTCCTTTCTTCCATTTATTCATCAGACATTTATTGAGCACCTATTATGAACTGGTATTGTTCCACATACTGTAGCTAACTTGTTCTACAAAAGAAATGAGATTCCTGGTGCTTATATTTCTGGAAGACAGGGAAAGGAGGGACCAGAAAAAAGAATAAACTATAAACAAGATAACCATTCAAGAGATGAATTAACTAACAGCAATTATAAGGGGTAAATGTAATAGAGAGTGACTGGGGGCAGTAGGACTATCAAAGAAGATTTCCGAGTTCAGATGAAATGATCCTGAGAAGGAAGGGAGGAGTTCCATATTTGAAAGAAGCTAAGATAGTAAATCTTAGAAGTTCTTATCACAAGAAAAAAAACTTGTTTGTAACTGTGTAAGGTGACAGAAGGTAACTAGACTTACTGTGGTGATCACTTAGTGGTGTATACAAATACTGAACTATTAGGTCATACACTTGCAACTAACATTATATGTCAGCTTTACCTCAATAACAAAAGGAGCTAGTCATGCGCCCAAAGTTTTACAAAAAGAACATATTTCAGGCAAAGGGAACAGCACATTCTGTGATGGGAAAAACTTAGCTAGACAAAAGAACAGAAATAATGCAATAACAATGGTTGAACCAAGCATAGGAGCAGGAAGGCATCGCATCTCACCCATGTTACCAAAATGTTACCAAAGGTTAAACAAAGAATTAGTAACGATAAAGAGGACACTGATCACTTACTCCTTCTCTTCATTTGTTTCAATGACACGTGAAGGAACTCAGCTTAACCCATTAGATACTGAACCAAAAATCTGTGAGACTGCAATCAGGCAACCAATTCAGTACATCTGGTTCTATTATGTTACCGCAGCCTGTCTTCCTTTCCAACTTTCTTTCATAAGAATATCTTTGAATTCTACAGAAACATGAGTGTGGGATATAGCATAACACCAAATTTTGAGAATTAGGAGGTAGAAATATATGCACATGTGTTCCAAGAAACAAGCACAAGGCTATTTAGAGTTACGCTATTCATATCAGTCAGGAGAACAAAGGCCACTTATTCTAAAATGCATTAATTTTAGCTTACAGTAGAATACATTGTGATACATTCATACCATAGAATGAAAATGACCGAGGTGATGCTACAAAAAAGAACATGAATTACTATCACAAATGTTGAGTTGTGTGAAAGAAGACAGACATAAAGGCATATACACTACTACTACAATTCAGTTTATTTGAAGTTAAAAGTACATTTAAAAACATCATTTTTTTTTTTTTTTTTTTGCGGTACGCGGGCCTCTCACTGCTGTGGCCTCTCCTGTTGCGGAGCACAGGCTCCAGACGCGCAGGCTCAGCGGCCATGGCTCACGGGCCCAGCCGCTCCGCAGCATGTGGGATTCCCCCCCCTCATTGGCAGACAGACCCCCAACCACTGCGCCACCAGGGAAGCCCTAAAAACATCATTTCTGAATGCATGTGAATGTGGTAAAACTATAAAGAAAAGCTAAATAATAATCATGACCCTCAGAAGAAGGGCAGTAGGGAGGGGGGAAGGAATGGAGTCAGAAGTGGTCTGGGCTGCTCAGCAAATCTGGGAAGCAAGCAATTATCCATTTCTTGACCTGAGTGGCATTACATACGTGTCTTTTTTCTTTTTTTTTTGATAAATCAGTGACCTACATATCTTTTATTATAGACTTATCCTTAAGGATACTAAATTTCACAATAAAAATTGGTTAAAAGTAGAGAATAACATAGTTCCTAACATACACTAAATATTCCATTCATTAAAAAAGATGGGGGCTTCCCTGGTGGCGCAGTGGTTGGGAGTCCGCCTGCCGATGCAGGGGACACGGGTTTGTGCCCCGGTCCGGGAAGATCCCACATGTCGCGGAGCAGCTGGGCCCGGGAGCCATGGCCGCTGAGCCTGCGCATCTGGAGCCTGTGCTCCGCAACGGGAGAGGCCACAACAGGGAGAGGCCCACGTACCGCAAAATAAAAAAAAAAAAAAAAAAAAAAAAAAAAGATGGTATTATTAGTTTGGATAAGACATTTCTCCTTACCTGGAGAAGCATTAGGTGAAATGTTTTCTAAGTACCCTGATAAGCTCAAAGGAAAAAAAAAACAAACACCTATTTTAAGAAACAGTTTAGGGACTTCCCTGGTGGCACAGCAGTTAAGAATCTGCCTGCTAATGCAGGGGACGTGGGTTCCATCCCTGGTCCAGGAAGATCCCACGTGCCGCGGAGCAACTAAGCCAATCATGCACCACAACTACCGAGCCTGCGCCCTAGAGCCCGTGAGCCACAACTACTTAAGTCCGTGCACCTAGAGCCCGTGCTGCACAACAGGAGAAGCCACCGCAATGAGAAGCCCACACACCACAACGAAGAGTAGCCCCTGCTCGCTGTAACTAGAGAAAGCCTGTGCATAGCAAGGAAGATCCAACGCAGCCATACATACATACATAAATATATATAAATATATGTATATATGTATATAAAAGAAAGAAACAGTTTAACCTACTGAGTCTACTAGCCTACTCTGTACACAGTTCCCTCGGTGTAACATGAAATCCAGATTTATGTTTGTACAAACGAACATTTGGAAATAAGCATTAATAAATAAAAAAATATATTCATCATTGCTAGAGTAGTTTAGATCTTACTATGTGTTCCATAGCCATTGAATTTCTACTTTGCCTTTCTTTACATGTGCATAACTAATAGACTCATTGCAACAGTTTATGTCTGTTTTCCCTGCTACTTTAACATCTGAATGGAGGTAGGGCCCTTTCTTGTTTTAATGACTGTAGAATCCTTGGAATCTGCAGTACTATGTGGCACACGGCGGGCAGTGAAGAGTGTTTGTGGCTCTACTGATTGAAGTTATCCATCACAGGGCTCACGGTACTTTTAGAAGTGAAAAGTAATACTAGCTGTTAGAAGAGATGCACGCAAATTCTCAGTGACTGATAGCAGCTTCACTGGCAGGATCTGGAACAGTGGTGCCCCTGTGTCACTAGTGACGGGGGCACAATGAGATAGCCTGGCAGAGCCTCCATCACCAGCGACACACAGGAGCACCACCGTCCCAGACCCTGCCAGTAAAACTATTATTAACTCTTACAGTTTGGTTGAGCCTGCAAAAACTATTCAATTGACTTTTTTCACCCAGCCTTATACACCCTTCCCCACCAGAAAGCAGGTGAAGGAAAGATACTGAATTGGCATTTGAAAAGATTTCACTTCTCTCCTTTCCAAGCCACCCTTCAGTGTGACCAATATCAGTGATTACTTTATGTTATGAAACTAGAGAGTAAACAAACATTTATGTTTTTGTTTGGTTGTGAAGACGGAGATGTACACACACACACATACACACACACTTTGCCTCTCTTGACAAAGAGAAAGAGAGAGAGAGAGTACTTGCAAGAATGTTTTAGAGAATGTCTCAAAACATTCAACATTCAAAACAGAGAAGAGTTCTGCTGGAAGACTAATATTCATTCTCACATAGTGCTGGGTAAGTTTGAAATTAAAACCTCAATTCCTTGATTCATATCAATAAAGGGATATTTCCAAGAACCTCTTTTTCACATCAAAATCTTAATTTGTCAAGGCAAACAATGTCCTTCTTTTTGCAAATGCTTATTACCTTTTCAGACTATCCCTAAACTGCACGTTCTTTCTTATTAAAAGTCAGCTATAGATATGTTGGCCATTCAAGACAGATGCTGAAATTTTTAATTTTCTAATAGGTTACCTTAAAGTGCTGAGTGATCACCAAGAACTGGAAATGGTGGATAATCTGCCTCTGTGATTCCAGACTAGAGCTCACGGAACCTTGGGGTAATCAACATATAGAACAGCATCACAGCACTGGGGTGGTTTAAACATGGACAAAATGGCATAGGTAACGTGGTTGAGAATCAAATCACTGAAGTACTGAAGATTAAACAGAATTAATGAATATTATGCTGCAGTCTCCATAAATGAGCCAACAAATATGCAGCAAAATCCTGAACTGCAGCCTTGAAGTAAGGAGCTTAATGTAATTCAATGTTTATTGGTTGCCTAGAAACTAACTTAGAAGGGGGTTGGGCAGGCAGGACTACAAAACATGAAGCATTCATAGGTTTAATAAGGAAATTATTAACTCTGAACTGTGTGGCGATGTGAGATATAAGTTCTCCAGTGGTCTCCTCTTCCACAAGCCCCTTAATATATTAGAAGGCAAGGTTAGAGGGCATGCAGAGAGGTTGCTATACAATGACAGAGCAGTGGTTAGGGCTCCAGGCAATCATGGACAGCAAACGTCATCATATTCAAACCTGCCGTCATTGCAACCAGAGATTATCTCCCCTTCTTGACAAACTGCATCTGTGGGTAAAGCTTGCTTATTGACTTTTCCTAAAATATCTTTCTCGAAATATACCGCTTAGGACTTGGTTATTACATGAGAAATGTCACCAGTTAATTAGATTACTAAGGACGCTAAACATTTAAAAAGGACAGGTAGGGGATGGGGCAGTTAAATAGCTTTTATGTTAAGAAAATTAACAGGCTGTGAAATGGGGCATGCGACTTCATTCAAAAGCCTTTTGGAAGAGGAGGGACTAGTTTTTAAGTTTTAATTGCAAATCGCAGTATCTTAAGGAGTCACTGATATCACTCATGTCAGAATCCCTGTCGTTAGTTCAGCTTCTTGCTTTTATTCAGATATAGAAACTGAAGAGCTGATGCCCAGGTGGCAATTGAAGAGGCATCATTTTAGCATTTCCTCTAAAACCATTAAGTAAATAGCCCTCTCACTTGTAGCACAGTGCACACGCAGTGCACATGCAGTGCACACACAGGAGACACTGTGCTTTAGCATCTTAGCTTGAAAGAGCTGCTCAGGGAGGACATATTTTCTCCTAATTATTCTTGACAGGAATTAGGTCAGATTAATTAATTTAAAATTCACCTGAACAACAGCGTCTTCGCTAATTACTTCAGGGCATATACATAATTCATTTACAACAGGGAAAAAAGGAAAAGACTAGGGGAGAATTCAAACCCTGAGCCCTTTGGTGGACAATTCATAAAGGTCCCTTTGTGACCTAAACGGGGGCACAGGGAGCAGAGAGTATCTGGAGCCTTTAATTCAGAACGAGGATAAATGTTTCTTTATATAAATATCCCTATTTATATATTTATGTGTTTTAAAGTATCCATATTTAAATTATTTTTAAAGATACATTTAAAAATAGTTTAGAATATATATGTCAGAGTAAGACAGTGAGTGGTTAAGAACATGAATTTTAGATAAAAGATTTTCCCAGCTCAACCCCTTGCAAGCTTTGAGACCTTGGGCAACGTACATACCTCTTGAAGGTTCAGGTTGTCCTTGTTAAACTAATAATAGCATTTAGCACCTACCTTACGGCTTGTTGTAAGAATTAAAATATGAGATATGTAAACCACAGCATGTGACAAAGAGTAAGTAATATTTGTTAGGTATTATCATTTCTACAGAAACATAGGAAATTACATAAATGTTTGCCTAGACACTTTTAAGCTAGTCCTAAAATTACCTTTAAAATGAATTATACCCGTTGGCTTGAACTGCATTAGAAAAGCCCCTTTAAATTTAGGTTCAAATTTCTACAGGGAAAGATGGATTAAAATATTTCAGTAGACTAAATATCCACTGATATTAAGCAAAAGTCAAAAGTGTCCAGGGGCTCTCAGGCTGATAGGAGACTGTTAGTGCGTATTACTTGTCCAGGGTCCTACTCAGGTCTCTGAAAGCATTTCGAAACCATTGATTTGTCAGAGAAGCCCAAATGAAGATTTTTATATGAAATCTCCTAATATTTAAATGCTTGCTCAGAGGTTTTTTAATAATCATATGAGACAAACTTATTCTCATATCGGTTTTTATTAACTGAAGAATTCTAGGATAAATTATGGATTTGGGAACTCATAATCCAGCATTTAGATACATATAAACTGAAGACTAATTTTGCTGAGAAAACAAACTAGGTTCAGCCTCTGTTACGAAGGATCGTTTTGATTTCCTTTTCAAATACCAGAATATATTTACAGCTTAAAAATTAGATGGAATAGAAGCCATTAAAATTGATGACACTGAAGGAAATAGTAGAAATATTTTCCAAATGCAGACCCAAGTTGAAAATACAACTTGTAACACCATCTGCATCAGCGCCATCTATTTTGTTGCCTAACACATATGTTAACATCATTGTCACTACTTTAATTTACACATCTGTCTTGAAAAACAACTGGATACTGAAGAGAATGCACGCCTCACCAGGCATGTGAGGCAGAAGTCTGGATGGTGCTAATCACATGTGGCCAAGAAGACGCTTTCTTATTTTCCATGAAGGAACTGTGTGTCTTAACACTATCATTAATCTACAAGGACAAAATGTGAATAGAATCCTTAGACTATTTTAGGGTGAAACTCAGCTATTACAGTGAAAAAAAAAGGAAATAAATGTGCTTAGGGTGGGGTGGGGAAAAGAATGCAACTATCTTAAATTGCCAAATTGCCGATTAGAATAATCATCAGGTACTGGCCATTCCTGGTGTTGTGTCTTCTCTTCTCCAGAGTAACAGATGCTCGTGAGATACTGAGTCTGAGGAGGTCACAGATGCCCACGTTTCTCCTCATTGAGGAGGTAGCTGAGTTGGTTGGATGTGAATAAAATGCTCAGAAACAGATTAATTAAAACAATAACAACAAGACTTCCCTGGTGGTGCAGTGGTTAAGAATCCACCTGCCAATGCAGGGGACAGGGGTTCGAGCCCTGGTCCGGGAAGATCCCACATGCCGCAGAGCAACTAAGCCCGTGTGCCACAACTACTGAGCCTGCGCCTCTAGAGCCCGCGAGCCACAACTACTGAAGCCCACAAGCCTGAAGCCAGTGCTCCACAACAAGAGAAGCCACCGCAATGAGAAACCCATGCACCGCAACGAAGAGTAACCCTGGCTCGCCACAACTAGAGAAAGCCTGCGTGCAGCAACGCAGACCCAACGCAGCCAAAGATAAATAATTAATTAATTAAAAAAAAATAACAACAGGCGCCCTATTATCTTTGCAGAAATGAAAGAGGCAAACAGATTTTCGCTCATTCTGTTTTTGTTTCTCAGGGGTAAATAAGCGGTAGCTAGCTGGCTTTGGGTAAGAGCTAGCTTTCCAGAGTGAGGAGGCTCACCTGAGAGAAGGCTGCGCTTTTCAGTAAAAAGGAGATTTAAGCTTCTTTTACTTCACAGCCTAACGTTTTTGTTAAACTCTATTAGAGTACCTAGGTCCCAAAATAATTTGGGGTTGAGTTATAGGAGCAGAAGGGGTAATAGGTCAAGAGCTATGAGGGTGTTTTCTCATGTAAATGGTGGTTTGATATTGTTGATATGATACATATATTTACCTCATTGTGTTACGATTAATACAGAGAGAGTGTATAGGGCGGTAATGACTGTCTTATCCCCTATGAGGATAATGGTGATATTGGACTAGAAGAAAGATGATATTACTACAAATAGTTCTCTGATTAAGTTGATTGTTGGGGGCAGGGCTAGGTCTGTAAGATTTACTAGTAGTCATCATGTTGCCATTAGTGGAAGAAATGTTTGTAGACCACAGACTAAAATTATGTTTCAGCTATGAATACGCTGATAATTTGAATTTGCCAGGCAAAATAATATAGGTGATGTGAGGCTGTGGGTGATTATTAGGGCCGTAGTTCCTATAGAACTTGAAGGTGTTTGGGTAAGAAGAGCTACTAGGACAAGTGACACGTGCTTAACGGAGGCACATGTGATGAGCTATTTTAAGTGTGTTTGGTGCAAGCAGATTGAGCTCATTATAATTATTCCTTAGAAGGACAATATAAGGAATGGGTACCCTACATACTTTGCTATGGGTTTCAGGACTATTGTGATTCGTAGCCACCAAGTTTGCGTAGTAGGGCTGCAAGAATCATAGATCAGGCGATAAGGGCTTCTACGTGCATTTCTGACATCATAGGTGTAATCCATAAAGGGGTATTTTTACTATAAAAGCCATTTTACACACTAATCATGTGAAAATATGGGATCAAGAGTTAGATATTGTTTGGGCTCAGTACCGCATTGTTAAAAAGTTTAGTGAGCCTGTAGTATTTTGGATAGACATTAGTGCAACTGGAAGTGGAAGGGATGCCACTAGTGAGTAAAATAAAAAAGTAGAGTCCTGCATTAAGCCGTTCTGTTTGGTTCCCTCATCAAGTAATAGTAACTAATGTTGGGACTTGTGTTGCTTCAAATAAGCTGTAGAATGGAATCATTTCCGGGGCCTTGAATGTTAAGATTAAGAATATATGTAGTATGATTAATATAGTAATAGACAGTTTGTTTGCTTTTTTCCCAAGCCAGTGATTCTTTAGGTAGCTGGAATTGCCTAGCTCTGAGTGTTAGTGGTAAGAGTCACGCAGTTCGAGTTGGTAAAGGTGCTGACAGAGGGTCAGAGAAGATTAAAGTTAAGGCTGTTGTTAGAAAGGCAAAGACTAACAAAACTAATTAGTATGCTGTAGGTTGTGGTGTGAATTCAAATTATATTGCTCTTTGATAAACACGTTAGTGGCACGAATATAATAGTTAGAACAGTAATTTTTAACACTGGAGAAGGTTTGTATTTTTATGCAATCAATGCCATAGGCGTTTGATAATATTCCTAGCAGGGATAACCTAGTGCAGCTTTTCAGGTTATGAATATTAGTCAGATGACGAGTATTATGCTAGCTAGAGTGAAATGGACATTTAGAATTATTAGGGTTGCTATAATGAATAATGATAATATTATTTCTTCTTGACATAGTAGAGAAGATATTAAGTGAGATCGATGTATTAATAGCCCTATAAGGGAAACTGTGAATGCTGGAATCATATTTATGTAGACAAAAGATACTCGGTAATTATGAATTTAATCATAGTTTAACGAGACAAAATCATTTGTTTTCATTTAAACTAATTATCATATTTGTGTCATTCTGATCACTTTTGAGTTCACTCACAGGCTATACTTATTGCTAGTAGTGAGATCAGGATTAGTGCTATGATAAGTATTGTTTTTAGGTTGCTAGTTTGGACTGCTCAGGGCAGGGGCCGAAGGGGGGCAATTTCTCTCGATCAAGGGGAGAAGTGTAATGGCTACCAGGAAAATCTTTATGGAAAATCCTATGGGGTCAAATCCGCATTTGTAAGGACTTGATTCTTCTGTATCTGTCTTTAGTAGGGGAAGTCAGAATTCGCTAAGTACAAGTAGTGAAGCTAGTACTATGTTTGTGGTTAATGCTATAAGGTTTATTATTCTTTTCAGATTGTACTAATTGACTGGAAGACAACTAATTGATACTAAAAGAACACACCCTCAACTCCATTTCACTGTACAGTAGAAACTAACACAACATTGTAAAACAACTATACCCCAATAAAAGAAAAAACAGAATAGACCCTCATCAATAAATGGGGATGTATGGAAACAGCCGTACTATGTCTACAAAGTGTATCAGGCAGTGGCTTCAAATCTGAGATGATCTGAAACTGTACTTGGCACAGGCAGCAGACAATGAGGAAAAGTAGAGCCAATGATCACGTGTAGGCCACGGAAACCTTTGGTTATGAAGACTGTTGACCTGTATACTCCATCTGAGATTGTAAAAGCTGTTTCATAATATTCTGAGGCTTGCAGTAGTGTAAAGTAAACTAGGGAGATTGTAATAAAAAGAGCTTGAGGAATATGCTTACAATTTCCTTCTATCAAGCTGTCGTGAGCTTGGGTAATAGGTACTCCAGAGGCCAGTAAGACAGGTGTTGAAAAGTGGTACTTCTAATGGATTTAGGGGATGAATGCCTGTTGGTGGTTAGCAACCACCTAGTTCAAGTGTAAGGGCAAGACTTGAGTGATGAAAACCTCAGAAGAAGCCTGTAAAAAAGAGAACCTCTGAAATAATAAACAGAATTATGCCATATCAACATCCTTTTTGAATGAAACTGGTGGGTGATGTCCTTGAAAAGTGCTTTCTCTGATGATGTCTCATCGTCATTGACATATTGTTAACATACTAATCAGCCCGAGGATAATAAAAAAGTTGAGTTAAAATGGAATCATATGACTAGATGGGATGTTAAGAGAAGGGCTAAGAGGGCTCCTATAAGAGGTCAGGGACGAGGATTTACTATATGATACGCATGGGTTTGGTGAGTCATTACGTGTCATTGTGTAGGTAGAGGCTCACTCACAGGGTGAGCACGTAAGCTTGAATAAGGGCTACTGCATATTCGAGAAAAGTGAGAAGAACAAGACTAATAATATAATGAGGGCTGTGGGAGGATTCATGCTTAATAGGGAAAGGGATGCTCCTCTGATCAGGTGAATTAACAGGTGACCGGCTGTGATACTGTCTGCTAGTCATAGGGCTAGGGCTATTGGTTGGATAAATAAGCTAACAGTTTCAATAATTACTAGCATAGGGATAAGAGGGATTGGTGCCCCAGGTGATAGAAAGCGGCCTACAGATGCTTTTGCTTTACGGCAGAAGCCAGTGATCACAGTGCCTGCTCATAAAGGGACCACTGTGTCTAAGGTTATTGAAAGTTGCGTAGGGGCGCAAATGAGTTCAGTAAGAGGCCTAGTAAGTTTGTTGGCCAATGAATAAGGGACATAAGGATTAATGTTCTGGTTTGTCCTTTATAGTTCTGGATGTTCATTATTTGTTCTGACATAAGCTGAAGAAGTCATTGTTAAAGAGAAATTATGTGGTTATTAATCAGTCGGTTGAGTGCGGGGGAAAAATACCTGGAAACATAATAATTAAAAATAACAACAGTCAGCCCTAGTATCGTTGGGGTAATAGAAGAAGCAAATGGATTTTTGTTCATTCTGTTTTTGTTTCTCAAGCATTAAATAAGAGGTGGCTTTTTTTCTCGGTGACAGCTAGCTCGCTAGAACGGAAAAGCTCAAAGAGAAGAAAGCTAGCTTTATCAATATCAGTATCAATATCAATACTTTGTACATCATCTTTGTATTTCTTGTATCAACCAGCTGTAACTGATATTATCATTGCCACTGGCAGGGCCAGCACATCAAGGAGTCAAGATGTGGGGTCTGGGTGAAAAAGATACAGATGGAAATCTTTAACATAGACCATCTGAGATCTTTGCTTACCTCATAAAACTGTTTCAGCATTAAATTTTACATAAGAAATATTTTAGCAATGTCTTGATATATAGTTACTCTGAAATAATAGAGGATGTTATTGTTGGTATGGTTGTGGCTTTTATCTTTATCAAATAAAACCTAGTCCTAAATTTAAAGAGGTTCCAATTGAAATAGAGAACATTAGCATGGAATGTAAGCAAATGAGAACCAGAAAAAAAAATCATGAATAAAATTTCTTTGTAGTATTTGACTACATTGTTGATTGTTTTTATCGTTATGAAATATGAACACCTGTTCTTTTGTGAATGTCAACTCTGGGCTGAACTGTGTTAGGCGCTTTACATACACAATCTCATTTAATCATCTTAACATCACTCTAAGGTAGGTATTACTATAATCCTCGTTGTAAATATGAGGAAATTGAGCTTAAATGAAGTTCAATATTGTTCTCAAAGTCCCCCGGATGGTGGTGATGCTTAAGCTATGATAGCAGATATTGATCTCAAGCAGGTAGCAGGATGTAAGGACTTCCATCCTTCTGCCCCACTGGACCCCACAGTACACCATCTAAATTTGTTTGGGCATATTTACACCATCTCTCTACTGTTATGTGTTTGCAAGAAAGGATGGAGGTGGAGTGGCAGCTCATGTGATGGAAAGGGTAGAAAAAACTCAGCTCCACATTTAGCCCCATGGATGTGGACCACCACTAGGGGTCAGGCTAATATTCAGGCATATTTCAGTATTTTTTGGCATAACCATAATGCACAAAACACAAAGCAGCACCTTAATTTGCTCCCCAATATCCAAATGTAAAACAGAACAGCTCTTTGGAAAAGTATTTGGTAGTCTCTTAGAAATTTCGACATATACTTAACACACAACCCATTCTTTTTATTGCTGAATTGTATAATACATCCATTCATAAGTTGGTAAGACGAAAAGCTCCAAAAAAATTAGAGATAAGAGCAGGCCAAGGGTGAGGTAAGACTTTGACTCACGCTGTTTCCTTCCTAAAACATTCACCCCTACCCATATCCTGCTGCAGCAACCTCCATCCCTTCTAACTTCTTTTAAAAGATTTTGTCTCTGCTTCATGTCTCTTCATGCTCATATCATATTCAACCCTCAACCCACTGCAATCTGGCTTCAACCCACATTATTCTACTGAAACTATTCTTGCCAACTTTGTTATGACCTCCTTTTTGTTACTTGTAGTAGGTGTATTCCAGCCTCATCTTTACTTCCTGTCTGAGCACTTCTGACCCTGTCGATGATTCCTTCTCTTATACTGATTCTCTTTCCATGTTAATTAGTGATATTTTATACTTTTAATTTTCCTTCCACACCTATGGTTACTTCTTCACCAGCCTTCTTTCTGGGTTCCCCCTCCTCTGTCCATCTTTTATGTGCTGATACTACTTAGGCTCCTATGCAAGATCCACTTTTCCTTTTACTTGACAGTGGGGTCAGAGGATCATCTGCATCAAGATCATGGTAAGGGACTCTATATGTCAAGCGTGTAGATTTGTGAGCTACATCCTATACCTACTCAGTAAGACTCTGGAGTTGGTGCCCAGGATTCTGAATTTTATCACACCTCCTGGGTAATTCATCTGACCCCAAAGTTTGAGAATCTCTTCAACATCTTCCTTGGGTAATATCATCCATTCCCAAATGCTCAATTACCATCTACCTGATAAAAGTTCTAAACTTTATATCTCTAGGTCACATCTCATTACTGAGCTTCAAAATACACAGGCCCAAATTTCTGCCAGCCATTTCATTTAGAGTCCTACAGAAACATAAAACTTTCTATGCGCCCAAATGATCTCACTACCTTCACTTGCAAACTTCTGTGTTTTCTATCTTTGGAAGTGGAACCAGCCACCACTGCTGCAGATTCCAGAAATCTAATTAGCTTCTCTGACCTCATATCCTCACCCTCCTCTACTTCCAAACAGCTGTGAAGCTCTCTCAATTTAATCTTCTAAAAAATGATGATTCCAGCTACTTCTCTCCATCAACACTTAGTGCTATTCTAGTTGAGGCCAGCGTCATGTATCATCTGGAATCACTATAGCAGATTCCAAAAGAGTCCCTCAGCCTCTAGACTTAGGCTCTCACCTAACTGTGATCTTTTCTTCACAGTGAAATGACTTTTCTAAAATGTGAACCTGACCAGGCAGCTTCCTTATTTAAAACCTTACTACAGAATCCCAATGCTCTTAGAAGGATGTTCATGCTTCCATGGTACAACCACAGCTTACCGCCTCAGTCTTATTTATTATCCCCAGTCCCTGTTTTATCTTTTAAGAATTCTAACTTTTAGTCAAATTTAATTTCTCTTCTTCGAAGAACACCACATCCTCTTTTGTCTCCATACTTTCACATATTATGCTCACTGTGACTGAAAGACTCTTCTCCATCTCTTTGCTTGGCTGAATTCTACTAATACTTCAGGTATCACCTTCCATATCACTTTCCCTGGGAACTCTCCCTGACCAGCCCCCCCCCCCACCAAATTCAAATAAGAGGATCCTGCAGTGTGTGATTATAATACGCTGTACCAACCCCATCATAGCACTTATTATCGTGCATTTTAAGCTTCAGTTTACTTAACCTTTCCTGCACTAGACTATAAGTCTAATGGAGGCTGGAACCACGTGACCACAACTTGGAATGTGCCACTATATATCTACTGAATGATTCAACAGGTGAATGACTTTTTAAAAAATAACCACAATCTAAAAAAAAGTGTTACAATCTTATATTTTCAGCTTTCATATAATCGAATTAAAATCAAGGCTGGGAAATTACATTCTAGATCTTTAAATGATAATATGAACATTATTTTAATATAATATTTGAATTTTTAAGAATATATAAGTATAAATTTATTAATATTTTAGGGAAAAGTATTAGACAGTGTTCACAATTAATAATTTCAGAGCCACCTCAGTATGAGCCATAATAAATTATATAAAATTCTTTTCACATATTTGGATATAAGAAATACCACTATAAATTTTAAGCTATTTAATATTGTATTCCTATTTAATAGCACCATAAATTGAATAAAGTTCTTATTTAAATAGACATAAAAAAGAGTCTTGTTCAAGGTTTTTTATCCCTGTTTATTCATTTTCTCTGAATGAATGGAATTTAAAAAGCTATAATATACATTCCCTTATTTGAAAACATATTTTCCTCCTCTAAAACTCATTTTTTTTACTCTGTAGGTTTCAGGATGACCTCTTCACTGGCAATTTCAAGGTACTTCACTTACTTTTGCATGTGGGCTTTTTAAATAGAACCTGACCGCTTTGAACTTTTGTATTTGAAATCCAGAAAGCAAATTCTCCTAGGGTTCCACATTAGGATTCTTCAGCTAGAAGCTAAGACTGGATATGCACACAATCAAATATTCAAGCCCTAGAAGTCTGTTCTCATGCCTCCTCACTCAGTGGCCATTCCATAGCAAACTCAGCTCTGGACAGCTCCCTCAGAAATTCACCAAGGTGGGGGAATTCATCATAGATCCAATTCAAGGTGTTGTTACATTGCCACCTCATGACAAATCAGAGCTACGCAACTTGAGAGGACATTGGTATATCCACTGGGATACAGAAATTGATAACAGAGCTGGAAGGTTAATTTCTGCCTTCATATAAATGCTGAACAATTTTTAAAAATGCAAATAATGGAGTTTGGAAGACTAGTTCCTTCACTTACTAGTTGTGTGACCCTAAAGCAAGTTAAGATAATGTTTTTTAATGAGCATATATCAAATTATAAATAAAGTGTGGCTTAAGTATACCACAAATGACATCACACAGGTCCGAAATTGAGTTCTTTTAAAGGGCTGGTTTGTGAATTACATAAGAATATGAGATATAACTCAATATACTAGCATACTCCCTTGTACTGTACACCATTCTGGTTAGCACCAATGGCTCCCAATGACAGGATACCGCACTGCCTGGAAGAAAGTGTCATGATATCAAACAGTAGGGCAGAACTCCACCAAGTAATACTGAATACTTTTATTAAGGAAACAGAAAAAGAAAAGAAAATATGAAATAGTGGCAGTTTCTTTGCACAAAAGCTGAGTAAAAATTGTTACCCTCAGAGTAGAAAAGTTTCTTGAATTGGGAAATCATACCCTGAGCTGAGAGTTTGGAACATTTGTTCACAAACCTATTAACTTTTCTATAGCTTGACATTAAACATCGCAACTAGTTTATTCCCTTACCATCTGGGCCAGTAGGCCAAATTCTATCCTGAATTTTTCATTCCTATATTCCCTGTGGCTGTTTTTACTGATCTGCACGCCCTTTCTCAACAAAAAGTGGCTTTATTCCTCCCTTTCTAATTTTCAGAAACATCTTTGTCATCCTTATGAACTTTCAGTGAGGGACATTCAGCATAAAGGGGAAAAAATATGTAAAAGCATCTTCGTGATGGTTGGCAGAAGATATAAGAGCTGCTATCTGTGCCCTTGGGTGATTATGTACCCACTGGGGCTCCAGGTTTCTCATCTGCTCATCTGTGAAATCAGGAGAGTGATCATAAATACTATTATAAGATTGTTTTTTTCTCTAACAAAGTAACTTTCATATACATTATCCCATTTAATCCTTATAACATCCTTATATCCCTATGAGGCAGATAACACACCCAGCAACATTTCATAATGGTATTATACAAATCCGCAGAGGTGAATATGAATCACTGCGCCAGTCAAAAACTCTCATTTGAGGCTGGAGGGAAGATTACTTGTTAACATGCAACAAATATTTCCTGAGCACCTACTGTGTGTTTACCACTGTATCTATACAATAAGGATGGAGTAACGAACAAGTTAGAACACACCCCTGTCCTTAGCAAGCTTACATACGAGAGTGGAGAAAGACTATAAAGTAGGAAATCAAATAATAAACTAGATGATTTAGAGAGGGACATAGCACCATGAAGATAATAAAGCAGGGTAATGGGATACAAATGCATGGGGGTGCCTTGGAGGTACTATGCTAGGATGATGGGGAAAGCCTTTCTTAGGCAACATTTGTTCTCTATCCTGAAGGATTAGAGGTCAGAGGTATCTGCAGTTCTAAGAAAGGTGACTTGTAAAACGATCGACTACAGAACCCTAAGGTGGGAGTTAGTTTGCTATGTCCAGTGATCAGAAAGATCTACTATAAACGATGAAGACAATGTCATGCGAAGAGGAAGTTAGATAGGAGCCAGTTCACGTAGGACCTTATGAACCAGGTTAAAATTCAGATTTTATTCAGACTGTTATGATCATTAATTGGAAGGATTCAAACATAGGAGTAACATGATCTAAGCTGTTTCCTAAGACATGTCACTTTGTGGGCTATGTATGTCAAGATGGATGCCCTGGGGGCAAATGTAACAATGCAGAGAAACCACTTAGGTGAACTGCTGGAGTTCAGGTGAAAACTATGGTGGTACAGACTGGGATGGCTGCCATGGAGGGAAGTATTCAGATCCAATATGCAAATAATAAATGGCTGATGGACTGGCTGTGGAGGATGGAGAAAAGAAAACATATCAGAAAGTGCCTCGTATACGTATGTTTATGGAATCTTGTCACCTTAGGATTGAAAGAGAGCTTAGAATGTGGGTAGTCGTACCTCTTTACACTACATGAAGAAGCTGAAATTCGGAAGCCAAAAGTGACTTACTTTGCAACATGCAAGTAGATAATGACATAACTGGTGACTAGACATATGTATTACCCACCAATCTCAGGCATCCTCTCTTTTTTAATTGAACTGTAGTTGATTAACAATATTATGTCAATTTCAGGTATACAGTAAGATAATTCTGTATATGTTAGTTTCAGGTGTACAGTAAGATGATTCTGTATATGTTAGTTTTCAGATTCTTTTCCATTATAGGTTATTACAAGACATTGAATATCGTTCCCTGTCCTATACAGTAAATCTTGTTGTTTGTCTATTTTATATGTAGTGGTATGTATCTGTTAATCCCATACTCAAAATTTATCCCCACCTTCCCCCTTTGGGAACCAGAAGTTTGTTTTCTGTGTCTGTGAGTCTGCTTATGTGTTATAAATAAGTTAATTTGCATTAATTTTTAGATTGCACATATAAGTGATATCATATAATATTTATCTTTCTCTATCTGACTTACTTAACTTACTACAATAATCTCTAGGTCCACCCATGTTGTTGCAAATGGCAATATTTCATTCTTTTTTATACGGTTGAATAATATTCCATTGTATATACATACCACATCTTCTTTATCCATTCAGCTGTTGATGGACAGTTAGGTTGTTTCCATGTCTTAGCTATTGTAAAGAGTGCTGCTATGAACACTGAGGTGCATGTATCTTTTTGAATTAGAGTTTTCATCTTTTCTGGATATATGCCCAGGAGTGGGACTGCTGTATCATATGGCAACTCTATTTTTAGATTTTTAAGGAACCTCCATACTGTTCCATAGTGGCTGCACCAATTTATATTCCCACCAACAGTGTATAAGAGTCACCTTTTCTCCACACCCTCTCCAGCAGTTATTATTTGTAGACTTTTTGATGATGGCCATTCCGACCTGTGTGAGGTGATACCTCATTGTAGTTTTGACTTGAATTTCTCTGATGATTAGTGATGTGGAGCATCTTTTCATGTGCCTGTTGGCCATCTGTATGTCCTCCTACCCATCTATCTATCCATCTGCTCATCCATCCAATGTATCATTCACTAATCTATACTTTCAACCTTTCATTTATTTATTCATTCAATAAGAATTTACTGTACAATTAGTTTTTCCACACGGTTCTAGATTTTATCATTCTGGATCAAATACCTAAATTTGGTAGAACACTGAGGCCAAAGTTGTGGGTGCTAGACATGATTTTCAGAAGCTTCAGACCAAACTCCTAACCTTGGGCAAATACCACGCTAAGGTTCACCCTGCTTTCCTGAAAAAGATAATTATGGCTTCAGACAGTTAAACCCACTGGTTGAAAGATAACTCATTGCATACCTCTTCTTCCTCCACGTGGGCCTCTGTCATATTTGTATACAGAAGATGACATTTTTTAATGACGCCATTATTTTAATGACGACCAGTGAGGAAAACATTCGTAAGGCTATATATAAGGTTGCCACCTTCAGAGCCTAAACTAAAATTTATGACAGGTTGTCAAAGGAATGTTATTTCCATGATTATAAAACTCTTTATGAACAGCAAAGCTAATTGTGTTGAATAATTATCAGACCAAATTACAAAGTTTTCAACTTAATAAGACTCTGGACTTAAAATGAAGAAGCCCTTTTCCTCAGAAGAAATCTGCATATTGAATTCTGTTATTCAAGTGGTGTATACACATACATAGCTTAAGAAACTCTGATAATGAATGGTTCTATCATTTCCTAAAAGTTTCTGTGTAAATTTCATATACTAGCAAATCTGAATACATCTGCTATTAAAAGCACAAGTGTGCCCCCTTCTGAATAAATGAAATATTGAGTCCTATATTTGCTCTTAAAATAACAACCACCCTCCTTTCTGGACCAAACTGAATAAAAGAATCTGGGCAAATACCAGCAGCAAGTTTTAAGAGCACGCTTTTTTAGAAACATTTATGATTGGACGCCTTCTAAAAAATATTCCCATGATATGTGCTTTGTCTTTTTATATTTGTTTGTCCTTTTCCACAGCCGGAATCTTCTAAAATAAAGCGCCCCAAAAGAAATTATGATCTTGTTCTGGACAAAGAATGAAAAACCAGGTTGCTAAATAACTCAAAGTGGAGTTGAAAGAGCTGGGTAGAGTGTTGGCATCTCTTTCAGAAACTGAAATAGTGATAGAGATGTCAGCAGAAGTGAAGTGACATTCCACTGTGACAATTCCATTATGGTTTGAAAGACAGCAGCTACATAAGCTAAGTATTCATGTTGACTTCAAGTTCCACTCTGTTCTCTCAATTTTGCAGCTGAGAAAATAAAGACTCAGAATGATTAAGTGGTTTTTGGAAAATCACTTAACGAACAAGCTACACTTTCCTACCCTCAATCTAATGTTCTAACTATGGTAAAACATAGTGACACAAATTAACTATTCTGGTAGTTATACATATGTGATGGATTCCATCTTTAAATCCATTCATTTCAATCTAGATTCTCCTTTTTATCTCTCTTCTAGTAGATTCAGAGCCAATGACAATTTCTGACAAAAATATGGCATCATGTTTGATTTGTTTATATTGGGTTGTGTGCCACTAGACTATTATAAAATGCTATGGAAATAAAATGTTGATGATGACAATGACAACAGCAACAGTTATGATAACAAGATAAAATGAAATGTATGATAAAGTCCTAACATTATCAGAAGTTGAGAGTTAAATGATATCTTAATCATAGTTAAATTATATCTTAAATCACTTGAATGAATGAATGAACTCAGAATAAGTTCTCTAATTCAGAGGCAGGAAATACGGTCCTTTGTCTTATTTCTGCTGTTATAGCAGCAAAAATAGCTTGTCTCCTTTTAAATACAAAGGCGGGCTGATTAAGCCTATAGCTACTGTGCCAGGATTTAGTGGAATGATGAAATTTACATAAATATATAAGATTTTCTCTCTTTAGCAAATTTTTCATTTCTTGGCTATTTGACATAGGTTGAATCTAGTTTTTCACATAGTATGTGAAAATCTATGTCCTCTATGTAAATGTATTCTTATTTTTTTCCAATGCATTTCAGAAATAACCAACTGCAGATGCTTTCAGAACTTTGGCTGAAATAAACACAGATCCTTGAATGGAATAAATGCGGTCTATCATCAACTCAAATTCTTTTCTAACACTATTCTTCCACGATACTGCAAAGACTCTTCTTGCCACCAATATATCTATTACTGAATGAAGTCTTCAGGACATTGCATTAAAAACTATTAGAATGTTGAATCTTTAAATTGCTGTCCTCAGTGAATAAAACTGACTGATGAAAGCACATTTGTAAATGTCAGTTGCCATATGGCTTACATTTTGGCTAATGATCAATCCCAAGATAAATCGATCATTGGACAGCTATCACAATAAAACCATGAAATGTTTACTACCTCCCTTATTTTCTCTCAGACTCATATCACTAACTTGTGCCAATATTTATGTACATTTAAACCATGCTCACTCCTTCTTACTGCAAGATTCAACCTCATCAATTTAGACTGGCAACCTATTACCTGGCCAATATATTAGTTTCAAAGAACACTTATTGAACCAACATATATAAAAAACTCTTTGAATTAATAAGCATTGTATATTCATTGACAAAATTATGTTCTCAACTAAAACACACACTGTGATCATTAACTCACAGTCATTGCTGATTATGCATAATCGTGCAACGAACCATCTTGTAAACAGCCTCCATAGTTCTTATTTAGAGAAACTTTAAAACATTCAGACTAGTAATTACATTGAATAATAGCTTAATTTAAATCATAAAAGACCTCTAGTGGATTATTTCTTCTCCACTGTGTGATAGTTTCACACAGAAAGGCGCTATAAATACTCATGAATCAACATGCACAGCAAATAATTAATACTGAAAATACTGAAAATAAATTGAAGAAATTGAGTCCAACACTCCCAATACTCCCATTGCCACTTATCCCAACCTCCACTCCATATGCACACTACCTCTTTCCTCTTTCCTTTTTTTTTGCTTTCAATTATTTTTAAGATAAAATTCACATGCCATAAAATTTACCCTTTTAAATATACAATTTAATGATTCATAGTATGTTCACAAAGTTGTAGAAACATCACAACTGTCTAATTCCCTGAGGTTTTCATGATGCCAAAAAGAAACCATGTATCTATTAGCAGTCACTCCTTTTGTCCCCTCTCCCCAGCCACCTGAAGCCCTTAAGATACTTTTTGTTTCTGTGAATTTGCCTAGTCTGGACATTTCATATAGATGGGATCATACAGTAGGTGTTTTTTTGTGTTTGCCTTCTATCACATAGCATAACAATTTCAAGGTCATCCATGTTATAGTATGAATAAGTAATACTTCACTCTTTCTTATGGCTGAATAATATTCCATTGTATGGATCTATCACATTTTATCTCAGGATACAAGAACAGTAAACCAAAATCAATTACATATCCATGTACTTTCCTCTTTCCTTGACCTGTGAAATACACCATGAGTTTTTCATCTGAGAATTACTGAAATATGAATATTTCTTCTAATACCATTATATTTTTGTCAGGATATTTCGCTGACTGATTGACTGAGGCTATATGATGTATTTACCAGTGTGGCACCTATTTTCTTTTTTGATAACTGCAAATCATTTCTCTTTTGTGAATTTGGTAACTGCAAATCACTGCATATCCTGTGGTCTCTGCTTGAGTGATTAGGCCTGAGACAAAGACCTGACTAATCAACATATTCCATCCCTTTGACTACAGAGACTGGTTCAAGGATGCACACCAATTAAAACTAGTCCAATCTCATTAGGACATTGCAAATTAAAACAACAGGACACCCCTACGCAATTTTTTTTTTTTTTTTTTTTTTTTTGCGGTACGTGGGCCTCTCACTGCTGTGGCCTCTCCCGTTGCGGAGCACAGGCTCCGGACACGCAGGCCCAGTGGCCATGGCTCACGGGCCCAGCCACTCCGCAGCACGTGGGATCCTCCTGGACCGGGGCACGAACCCGTGTCCCCTGCATCGGCAGGCGGACTCCCAACCACTGCACCACCAAAAGCCCCTATACATTTTTTAGAATAGCTAAAATCTCAAACACTGAAACAACAACTACTGACCAGGACATGGAAAACAGGAACTCTCATTCATTGCTAGTAGGAATAGAAAATGATATAGCCACCCCAAAGGCAGTCTAGCAGCTCCGTACAAAGTTAGCCATCGTCTTATAATACCATCCAAAATGTATGCTCCTTAGTATTTATCCATTCGATTTGAAAGAATCTCACACAGATATTTATGGTAACTTTACTGAAAACTGCCAAAACTTGGAAGCATTCACGATGTCCTTCAAAAGGTGAACGGATAAACAAATTGTGCTATTTCCATATAATGGAATATTATTTAGCAATAAAAATAAATGGACAAAAAGACATGGAAGAAACTTAAAAACATATTGCTAAATGAAAGAAATCAGTCTGAAAAGACTAAATACTTTTCAATTCCAATTACATGACATTGCGTAAAAAGCAAAGCTATCACTGGTTGCCAGAGGTTCGGCAGAAGGGAGAGAAGAATGCGTAGTTGGAACAGGGAGAACTTTTACGGCAGTGAGACTATCGCTCACGATACTGTAATGGCGAACACATGACACTGCATTTGTCATAATCCATAAAACTGTACAACCCAAAGAGTGGACCCTTATGTAAGCTGTGGACTGTAGTTAATAATAATATATCAATACATGATCAACTGTAATAAATGTACCATGTTAACACAAAATGTTAATACGAAAAACTGTGTAGGGAAAAAGAATATATGAGAACTCTGTATTTTCCACTCAACTGATCTGTAAACCTAAAACTGCTCAAAAATAAAGTCCATTAACTAAAAAAAGCAACTGGTCTAATGAGTCACAATTCTAAAATTTCTGTTACAATTATTGGAAAAAGCACATTAAAGACTACTTGGGAGCTGCCACATGAAGAAGGGCCTGTCCATAAATAAAGCCAATATGGGCAGAGTGCTATGAATGATAGGATAAGAGAAAGAGAAAGAGAAAGAAAAAGAAAAAGAGGAGAGAAAGAAAAAGACTTGTGGAGGCCAGCTGTGCTTGAACCCAGCGCTACCCCTAAGTTTTTCAACTATGTCAGCCAAAAGAATCCCTTTAGGTCAGATTGAGTTGAGTTTTCTGCCACTTGCAACCAAAAGACTCTTGAATAATGCAGTTCTACAGCCTCAGGTCAATACTGCAGTGCTACTTTTAGATAATGAGTTAGAATCAGAGATTATTTTTAGAGTGGGAAAGGGAACAATTTCAAATATCATAACAGACCTCCAGAAATTGACTTAAAGATGACAAAATAGATTTTTGTGTAAGTAGTGTTTCTAACACTGGATATGGCAGAGCCTAAGACGGTCGATGGAGTTCCCTCAGTGGCTACTGTGGAAAAGAGAAGGCAACGGGTGGCTGGAGACAATGAGCAGACAAGGCTCCAAACTCAGCAACAACACCTCTTCTTCTTTATTTACTAGGCATCTTTGCAAGTACTTCTTTGAACGAAGGATTGTTCAGTCAGGACAAAGTTTGAAAACCATTATTTTTGGAAGATGAGTAGCTCCCCAATTCAGGCCATACTCAGTTCCAGGAAAGGCCTGCAAGGGAACCAGCGAGCAGCACTGAAACACCTGCCTTAAAGCTGAATTTACTGATAATTTATTGTTACTGGGTGGATCAGAAAACCTGACAACATTCTCAGAAGAGACAATCAGTTTCTACACGGAGAAGGGAGCGTGGCACCTTAGAAGATCCATTCTGAAGTCATAACATAGTAGAAAAAGGGGGAAAGGACAACTCCACAGAAGTGTTACGAGAGCAAGGATCAGGCGATACTGATCTCAGTGCACACCTTGTAGACCAGGACTCTGATTTTATGAAGGCTAGCTTAAAATGGTCTTTCAAGACTGTTTCTTTCTAGAATATTTTATTCCATGGTACTTCATGGAATACATGAATGGAAGTGTGTAGCCCTGAAGTTGTTCAAACCAGTGCCCTTGCTGCTGTCACACTAACACCATAGTTCAATCTACACTTTACCAGCCATCACAGGCTGGTATTGCAGTCTCCATGCCTTGCTGGTAAAATGACCTCCTAGGAAAGCAATGCTCACGGTCATCTTGGATTCCCTTAGAATCCCAGAACATCATTTTCCAATCTACTTTCCAGTCATCATTTCCTACCCCAAATTTTCTCCAAACAACTTCTGAAATGTTATATATATATATATATATATATATATATATATATATATATATATATTTATATTTAATTTTGAAGTTCACTCCTGTTCAACAAAACTCTTGCTTTCTGAAAAACTGTTTTTTGTCTGTTGAAAGACCTGCACATAGCTATAAGAATGTAATCATCATCGTCATCACTCACTGTTGTGCTCCAGTGTACTTCCTATATATATAATCCCTCTTCAGAGGAGCCTCTAATTTCTAAAAAAAACACTGCCTGATTTCTCTAAGGTGTCCTGAGGATTTCTCCCCCAAATAACTGTCTATTTAGCAGGTACAACTGGCAATTCTGCCAACTGGGATTCCTGCTGCTAAGTGGTTTCCCATATTGTTGTGTAGGAAGCAATCGTGACACCAACTTCTGAACTAACCATGGAAATAGCAGAGCTCACACACACCTACTCTCCACAAATCATCATGGACAGTTTCTCTCTTTCATATTTATATTAAAAAAAAAAGTTAACAGATGATTCATGTTACTTGCAGGGGTGGATATAAAAATTCTCCAGCTATTTCTTGCATATCACAGCCATAGAAAAGGTTTCAAGAAAGAATGGAAGCAGAAATGAATAATTTTGGACTTAGATCTTGCCTCTACTGCTCTCTCAAGAAGGGCACATAATAAGAATGTTTTTCCTTTCGTCTCAGAGTTCTGGCAAATGTTTCAGAAAATGAGAATTAATCCAATTGCTAAGAAACAGTTTTTAGTCATAAAAACCATGGAAAGCAATTTTTATGAGCATTTTGAATGATTTTTTTGATGTTGATAATATTGAAGATGGAAAAATTAGCAAGCTAAATCTCTACTTTCTTTGTAATTAGCTACATTTAAAGACCAACATACCTCTTATAGAAGCATGTGTACTTTGATAACTGCACATCCTTCAAAGAGTAGTTTCTGATAGATTAAACTGTATAATAATTCTGCTACAGGATTCCTTTTTCACTAAACAATTTTATGTAATTTTGAACATGCTTATTCACCATTATGCCTAAAAACTAATTCACACTGTAGCTCCATTTTCATGTGTAAGATTTCAGCTTTTAAGATAATCACTTGCAAGTTTAAGCAAGGTCTTGTACAAACCTCAAAAGAAAACGCAAGCAGTCAGTTTGGGCTGTGTCACGTGTCAGATTTAAATTCTACATGCATAAACTTCATACTCACCTACATGATTCAATACATTTTCTTTTACAGATGGACACTAGTACCTTAACTGTTAGATGGAAACATTAACACGTTATATTTATAAGAGATGCCTAGACATAGAGTCAGGGGCTCATGTCATGATTGAATGAGATACAAGACTCTCACCTTAAGAGAGAGGAATGAGGGTCCAGATGATGTCAAATAAACTAAGGCTAATTGTGAGGCAGAGACGGGTATTTCTTGTTACTAGCTAAACTAGCTCCACCATCTGGAGGGTACAGCCAGTTCCCAGTGGAGTTCAATCACCAGTTTTTGAACAAAAAGATTCTATTTTTCATTTGGGGGAATTTTCCTTGTTCAAATGTTATACATAAAGTAAGGCTATTTTGATATTCTTAAGCGGCTCACTATTTTAAATTTGCATGGTTCAATTTATAAAAGTGTGGCTCCACCATGAGACAGATCGAGGCGTGTAGCACATGGAAGATTCTCTCACTTAATAAATGACCTTTCTGTAGCCATCCTCATTCATGTTCTGGGACACTGATCTCCTTGCACACATCATCACGGAGAAGCAGAAATATTTTATACTAGGATAAATTATTTTTCGGCCTTGCCCCTACCAACTCATATTTAATTTATCCTTTCGGTATCAGGTCAACTACGTGAAATCCACACAGAGCAGATACCTAATTTTATTCCTTTGCTTCTAAACAGACGGCATGGGAGAACACCCATCTATGAGAGCAGCTCTTCAGACTTCATATTTCACACTTTAGTTTCAAAGAATGTCTCTAGTTCTACACATTCGGAATGCACCTAAAAGAGGCATGAGGAATGATTGAACCCTACGACATTTCCTTTAGAGTATTTTTGGGCTGTCTGGAAGGACAACAGAGATTACATACTGAATGTAGTCCATTCAGTTTTACAACTGAAGTTCCTTAAGCCCAAAGAGGTAGACTTAATTATCCTCCAAAATTTCTAATCCTGTGGGCTAGAGCCCAGTATACTGAATCCTTAACTGATTTCTTAACTCCAAGAATGGTGTGTGCCATTCTGCCCAGTTATTTATTAACTGGCGGTCACTGCATGAGGCTCAATACAAGATGTAGTAGACAAAGGACAAACTCCTTTTCAGTTCTTTTGGTCAAGATCTTCCCGTGTGTAGTCAGATCACTCCAGTTTGTAATCTAGCTCTGCCACTTACTAGCTGAACAAGTTACTTAGCCTTGTACCTCTTTTTCTCATCTGTAAAATGGAGAATTTAGAAGCAACTTCTTAGCACATGTGTTGTGAGGGCTCAGTAAGAGCGAACGTGAAATGCTTACTATAGAAAATGCACAATAATTTTTAGCCATTGTGATTTGTTTTATCATTATTAGCCCAGTCTATTTATAAATAAATAAATAAATAGTCTATAGTAGAACTTTCTTGAGAACACTTTGTACTTTGTGCCCTTTCTGTAACTAACTTGCTAGTCTTCATTTCTTTCCCTTTCTTCTGCATAATAAAAAATGTAGTCTGAAAACATATTATTTGTCTAAATTGCATGGGCCTAAACAGTGTAAAATTTTCCAAGAACTGTGCATGGGGATTTAATTGTACGACATCCAATAAAACCTATGTAAGAGAATAAAGCAGCAATGTAATGGGGGGGAAATGCACCCAGAAAGAGATTACCAAAATATTTCCTTCACTGCTTCATATTGATTTTTATCAAATGGCTCCTGAGTTCTCTAGGAAAGTCCTGGCAAATATCTCTATTGATGACTATTAAGTTCCCTCTACAGTGGAAATACTATGTAAATGGCCTAAGAAGAAATGATAAAGCTATTGTTTATTGTTCTAAAGAGAGAGTTTTAGAACCCTCTAAGGAAACTATTTCCTGTGGAAAATGATGGCTTCACGAAAATCTTAAGCATGAATTCAATCAATAACGTGCATACTTCTACGAAGTATGTAATTATTCATAGGTAATATATACAACACATATGCATGCCGAAATAAAGAAAACTGCTGGGGTTGTTTGTTTCTTGTTGCCTTTCTGTTTCCATGTTTGTTTTTAATAAAACCCTGCGTTCAAGCACAAGAGCTACCTAGAATTGTGCACAATAAAGTGGACGAAAATGTTGGCATAAAGAGAAACCAGAGCAATGGATAACAATTGTGCTAAACACCTGTGAATTATTAACGGTCTTAGCATTTGAAAAATGTTCTTAATAGCCAAGTCACTTATTTCCACCTCTCACAGCCATTCTAGAGTAAAGTTCTAGAGCACAAGGCTCCAGGTTCAGACTTTAGGTTCCATGCTAGTTCAACTACTTTCTGCAACAAAGTCTTAGTTTTCTCGTCTTTAAAGTGAAGTCAATATTAGTATCTATCTTGTAAATTGATTAGCATAAATGTCTGGCACATAATTAAGCATGCAAATATACATATAAACTGATTTTGTTTTTCCAGGCAATGTTCAAATGGTATTTGCTCAGCAAAAGTCAACTGGTTTTAAAACGAACGCAAGCCAATTATTTTTTCTGTCTCCTATTCTGCTTGGCTATTCAGAATGTGAGATTTTGCACACATTAGACATTTAAGATTTAATTCATTACAGTTAATTATTTTTGCTACTTCTGAGAGTGGATTTACTTATACGTATGCATTTATGTATACATTTTTACTTTTCTTCCCATGCTGTCCTGCTTCTCCTATTACTCACATAAACCTTGGGGATCTGCCTCCTTTGCTATCTCTGTAAGATTATACTGGTGTCATGCACGATTTCTCAACCTCTATACTGTTGCTATTTGATGCTCTATAATTCTTTGTTGATGGGCTATCTTGTGCATTGTAGGATGGTTAGCAGTATCCTTGGACTCTACCCAAAATATCCTCACCCCCTTGTGACAATGAGCAATGTCTCCAGAAAGTGTTAAATATCCCATGGGAAAAATGCCCCTAGCTGAGAACTACTACAGTAACATACTGGTTAACCATATGCTTTAGAGTTAGAAAGTCAGTTCTACCCCGTTTTTGACAACAATGGACATTCAATAATAGCTTGTGAAAATTAAGGCTGAAACCTATAAAAATCATTTCACCTCATCAGTCCTTATTTTCCTGGTCTCTAATATGAGAATAATGAAGAACCTATTCTAGAGAGCTGTTTGGATGGTCTTTAACAGGATTTAAACAGATAATATGTGTTAGCTACTGAGTTTAGCTTGGGTATCTGAAGCGGAAATCAGATGGGATTGAACTTGCAAGGACTGAATTGGGGGAAATGCCTGTGTGAGAGATAAAGGGCCAGGACCTGGGAAAGTGGAGTCACTGGACCATCATGCAAGTCTGACTCTGGAAGCATGGCTGGGTGGAAATGCCCTTAACTGCCATATACTCTAAGAAGTCTCAGCAAGACCGAGGGGGCTTCCTGGAGCCATACTCAGCCCTTACAGGAGTTCCGCCTGCCTTCGGATCCCTGCCAACCTCAGTGCTTCACTGAGAGTCATCCATTGTAGTAGTGGGTGCAACCACTACAATGGATATAAAAGCTCAGCAGCTGGGGTCCTTGCTAAGTTATGCTCCTTGTAACTGGAGGTCGGCCAGGTGCGTGCTCATGGATGCCATGTACTTTACACAACTTTTCAGCTAGATTAAGGCCTTATTATTTTTTTAAATTATTATTACTATTTTCATTACAATTACTAGTCCTGCTCATCTCCCAACGACACTATGCGGCAGCCCCAACGTCCCACCCCTCTTCTGAAATCCCATAGCACGTATTGCTTGAATCACCTTGGCATTCATCAGACATCTCTATAAGGACATCTAGTAGGAATCCCAAAATTAACATATCCAAAACAGCACACTCCCAGTTCCCCCACCTTGGTCGAAACACTTCCTTCCAATCATTACCAGTTCGGAAATGGGCCCCATCATCCAGCCAGTTGCTCAAGCCAAAGCTTAACTCACAGACTCATCTTTGGCTCCTCTCACAGGTCACACCCTATTCATAAATGAATCTTGTCCCTTGGCCTTTAAAATGGAGCCTAAATCCAACTACTTTTCTGTTCTCCAGGTTCGGCCCCTCATTCCACCTGCCAATCATCATTTCTCTCCCTCTCCTTTCCAGAGTGAAAATTTGCATGGAGAAATAATAAATAACTAAACTGCTTGGGTCTAAGGCCTGATATTGTTGCCTAAACCAGAAGCTGGCAAACTTTTTCTTAAAGGGCTAGATAGTAATAAATATGTTCAATTTTGCAGGTCAACAGGCAAAATCAAAGAAACTATGTAGCTACCTATATAACCATTTAAAATGTAACCATTTAAAAATGTGAAAATCATTTTTAGCTCTCAGACTAAACAAGAAGAAGTCAGTGGGCCAGATTTGGTTGTGGGTCATCATTTGCCAGCCACTGGCCTAAACCGTCATCTCTCAACAAACAGGTCATCTACCTTCCTCCTCGACCTCCAACACGATTCTCCAGGGAAGAGCCGGACGATTCCTTCACAACATAAATAAAATTATTTCACCCTGTTTCCCTCAACTTTTCCATAGCTCCCTGTACCCACTGTTATGAACTATGAAATCCCTGCCTTGGCCTGCAGGGCTCTGTAGGTCTGTCTGCCCCGCTCACTCCGCCTGTCTGATTTCATTCCCCCTTGCGCTGCCTCCTGATTTTCATCCAGCAGGTACACTGGGCCTTTGGGGTTCCTCAATGCTGCTCACGTGTTCTGCCTCTGGGCCTTTGCTCGGGTGCCTTCCTCTGCTCTTCTCTGATAGAGCCACCTCACACTGTGTCTCTTCTAAAAGAGAAGCCTCTCCTTAAGGCGCTAGCCAAAATGTCACTGTCTTTTCACCTTCTCCTCTCTTCCTCTGCATTGTATTTCTTCATAACACTTCTTATTGCCAGGTAGTATGTTCATTTGTTGGTACTCTGCCTCCTCCACTAGAATTTTAGCTGCAAAAATACAAGGATGTGACAGTTCAGAGGACATCTCCATGCCAAGAAAAGTTCCCGGCACTGACTAGAAAGTGCTCCAATATTTTTTGAATAAACAAATAACTAGGGTTTTATGACTTTTTAACAATTCACTGCGTTGTCTAGGTTAATGCCAAGCACCTTCAGGGTTTGAGTCCCGTCTTCCATTTCTCTCTATTCTGTTAACTCTTCTGTCTTGTACATAATTCGTACTAAATGTTTATCAACATTAAGCTCACAGAATATGCCTCACAGTTATTTTCTTTCTTTCAGTAAAATAGATATATTCCTTTTTTTGTCAATAGAGAAACAAGCCTTTATTGTTTTCTTCTGGTAATAAAACTAGTACATACTCACAAAGGAAATGTATAAAAATATAGAAGAATTAAACATGTCCTAAGATCCCATCCAAAGACATAATCAGTGAATTGGTTGATCTAGTCCTTTTGTGTTTTTCTATGCACAAATTATATCATTTTTATTTGAATGAGAATGGGATAATACTCTCCATAATGCCTTAATACTTTACGGACTTTCTTTTTAGTTAACACTAGGTCTTTGATATTTTTACATGCCAAGAACTTAGAATCTGAGATTTTGCCTTGAAAAATAAACACGGAAATATAAAAGAGCCATTAATTAGGATACTTTGAGAGTAAATCAGTGCCGACTGACCAGTGCGGGGCTGTTAGTGAGCAAGAACAGACAGCAGCTGGGAGCCTGCGTGGCTGAGCGGCGAAGCCTAGGTGAAGCTGAGAGGAAAATGTCACCTGTAGGCGAACAGACCACCTAAAAGAGGCACACTTAGCAGTCTGAATTCCACATGAGTAGAAATGAGATCAAGCAGTAAAATAAAAGAAGTAGCAAAGTTACAACAGAACAATCAAATGGGTAGCTTTTTGGCAATAATTGTGAAAGGTCTGGAAATGAGAAAGCGAGAATAGCTAGTGGCTGCTATATAGAGAAAATAACAAGATTAAACAGCTCAAGTTAGAGCATGATGACTTCTTTAACAATCTGGAAAGGGTTCTGAGGAACATTTAACCAAACACAGATACTTTATGTGCAAAATTAAGGTTAGAAAACTTGTTTTCTGGTTAACGTGAAGATACACATTTCAAATGCCATGTTATTGCATTGTATAACCTAAATTATTATTGCTATTATCATCTTTTCTAGTATCCTTAACTTTAGAGATGACAAACATTTTCACAAGACAGAAGTGATGCACCAACAAAATAAAGTAATATAAAAAGATTTCCACTATTTTTTTAAATGGGGTTGTTCAAATGGAAACATTTCTTGCTTGTACAGGGTTATTAGGGTTTATACTGACCAATCTTCTTGCTGTGCATTTTTTTAAAAATTTCAATTACTTTCTGCTCAGATGTTGAGTTTTTTGTGGGTTTTTTTTTTTTTTTTTTTTTTTTTTTTTTTTGGGTACGCAGGCCTCTCACTGTGTGGCCTCTCCCGTTGCGGAGCACAGGCTCCGGACGCGCAGGCTCAGTGGCCATGGCTCATGGGCCCAGCCGCTCCGCGGCATGTGGGATCTGCCCGGACCAGGGCACGAACCCGTGTTCCCTGCATTGGCAGGTGGACTCTCAACCACTTCGCCACCAGGGAAGCCCCAGATGTTGAGTTTTAAACTAGATTTCATCTCTGTTCAGTTGTGATTCTGAGTAATTCTAGTGTAATCCTTTGAGCCAAAAGCTACTGCTGGTAAGGCAATACTTATGATATACCCATAACCCCCATTACAGATGCGGCTGCTTCTCTTTATTTATTCCTCCCTTGGCTGTTGGAGTTGTGCAGAAACATTCTGAGTCCCTTTAAATGAAGGCATGCTTACCATGTGTGGAACCATACATCAAACTCTTCAGTACACACTTACCAAAGGTGGTGGTATGCTTTATTACATGACATCTTATAAAAGCTATTCATTTCCCTAAGTTCATTCTGGCTACCTTGAAATTGAAATGTCTCCTCCATGTACAATCCAAATGAGTTTGATGGTAAAGTAAAGGCAAAATATACTAGCTTAGCATTCATACATGTAAGACATTCTCACCGTGCATCCCTTATATTTCTCAATGGCAATGACCGCTTTTTTGGATTATCCCCTGAATTTCAGTAACATGAGTTATACGGAATCTGATTTTGTGTGGAACTCTCACTTATTACTTACACTTATACCGTACCGAGTATACATGAGACACTATTTTAAGCACTTTACACATACTAATTTACTAAGTCCTTAGAACAAAAATAGATATTATTATCCCCATCTCAGATAAGGAAGCTGAGGCTTAAGAGAAGTTAAGTAACTTGCTCAAAGCCATAAAGGCAGCAAACAGCAGAACCAAAAAATGAACAAGGCAATCTGGCTCCACTGTCCACTTTCTTAATCATTATGTTCTACTGCTTCTTATTAAATTAACTGATCTTATTGGCCATCGGCATCTCTTAGCTGCTGCAAGATTATTAACCCAGGGCCGATAAAAGACTCATGTGTAGCAAGGGAAAATAGAAATTGGCCCCGCTTGTAAGATGATCTCAAGGCATCAAGGATTAGTTTCCTTGAGGCAACAACTGTGTTTAATATTATTGGTGCCTGGCCCATGGCAGAAACTCAGTTAAAGGAGAATGAATCCATTCAGTTAACAAACATGCAGTAAGTGCCTGTTATGTTTAAGCATTGTGCTAAGACACTGTCAGGATGAGCCAAAGGATGTCTCTACCCTTGAGGAGTTTATATTCCAGTCAAAGAAGACCAACAATAAATATAGAAAAAAACTCACAAGCCAATATCAAATTGTGATTATCTCTATAAATGAAATATACAGGGTGATATATCTGAGAGGGTTGGGTGTGACTTAAAAGAGAGTACTCTGAAATGGCTTCTTGGAAGAGATGACATTTGAGCAAAGAGCTGAATAGTAAAGTCTTATAGACTTATAGCAGTCTTATAGAAGGTAGGCAAGAGGATTCCAGGCCTTAAAGAGGGGCATTCCTGAGGAAAGGAAAGAAGGAAGCAATGATTTAATTGAAAAATGAAGATGCAATCAATGTTCATGGTGTGGTCTTTCTAGAAGCACCCCTTTTTATGAATCAAGATATTTATTTTCTCACCTTACCCCTATTTGTAAATAGCTGTGCTTCATTTAAAAGTTTACTTTTACCCTTAGTTAAAGAGCCCACATCTCAGGTTCTCTTTTTCACCTAAAAATCATACTCTTTCTTACCTTGCAGGGGTTATATGGGGATTGCAAAAATTATTAGGTATGAAGGTGCTTAGAAAACATAAATGTGTTGGGCTTCCCTGGTGGCACAGTGGTTGAGAGTCCGCCTGCCGATGCAGGGGACACGGGTTCGTGCCCTGGTTGGGAAGATCCCACATGCCGCGGAGAGGCTAGGCCCGTGAGCCATGACCGCCGAGCCTGCGCGTCCGGAGCCTGTGCTCTGCAATGGGAGAGGCCACAGCAGTAAGAGGTCCGCGTACCACAAAAAAAAAAAAAAAAAAAGAAAACATACATGTGGCTATAGAGGGCATAGCAGTAAAACCTATCATGAATAATAACTCTTCTCACTTTTTACACTCCCAAAATGATCTCTCACCACTTTTCTTCCCACTATCTGGGAAGATACGGTCCAGAAGAACAAGATCCTTTTGAGTTAATGCACCTCCTACAAAGCTTAGTAATCCTGGTAATTGGCAATGATGAGAACAGATGCTTCCCCAAGGTCGTTCAAAAGAAGTCTCTTAGAGACCATTGATTTCATTTCATATTGTCACTTAGAGTCTCATTAGTATGTCCCTTTATCCATCAACTTCCTTGATATTCCATGACAACAGAATAATTTACAGCAACCCTCTGTCTGACTCACAATGAATTCGAATTCACTGGAGGCATTTCATTTAGTGCTCTTGTCAAAACACTTCTGGAAACAGAACTGTCTCCACCTGACCCCAAAATCTTTTATATGCCACTACTTTACAAATGACACTTTAATCCTCTTAACTTTTGCAAAGCATTTGCAGATCCTTCGATTTATTTGTTCAACTCCATGAAGGCTTACCATGTGCAGGGCACAGATCTGGGGGTGGGGGAAAAAAGGAAGACAGTATGGTCTCGCCTAACATGCATCTAACCAGAAAAGGCTGAGGCAGAGGCACTGAGCAGGGATTGACAGTAATTCTCAAAGTGTGATCCCCACACTTTGTGGATCATAGGCGGCTTAAAATTGTATCATTTACATCATTTAATTAAAGAATGGATGTTGGGCAATCAAGCTGGAAAGTAGACATCACTTTCTCTATGACAAAAAGATAGCAGGTGTCTTACATTGGGGAAAATTGTTTATACAAAGTCCTTTTACCAACAGTACCTGAGCTTCACCTTGTATCAGATGGAGCTGTAGTGGATACTGCGGCATACTCAAAAAATTTATAGTCTAATCCAATGCAATACATCAGCTTTAGACATAAAATGCTACGGGAGCCCAGGGAATGGTCATCTAAGCTGCCTGAAAATGTTAGGCTGGTCAGAAAAGTTGTCCCAAGGGAGTGAAAACTGAGCTTGGGAAAGAGGCAGCTATAAGAACAATGGTTTAATCTTATCCTCTATTTCAACTCTTCTAAAATTATTTTGTCTTCATTCTGGGCTTATTTACGAGACTGAAGACCAAAGGAAAGAAGTCTTTGGAAGGGAGAGAGAACTAATTCCTGACTTCTAAATATTGAACACCGACACATTTTAAAACTATTTTCCACATTCTCTTACATTTTCACCTTTATATCTTCCCCAAAATACTGTCTTTGAAGAGAATGACAGTCCGAAAAGGGTTTAAATAGCACATTTTTTCCAGTCTACTGATACCCATGTCAGTAGAAGCCTACAGGGTGCAATATCAATCAGCTGTTGGTTTGAGTTATGGGAAGGAGTTGGTCCTGTTTATATATCTTAGATATCAATAAAACGGTCAAAAGGAGATGATCAAGGTAAATATTACAGTGATAATATATTTGCCAGAGTCTAGTCTCCAACCCGCATGCTATCTGCTTGCCTTTTCACACAAACAAATAGAGAAAATCACAAGCAAAGCCTCTGAAGCTACAAAGTTTCTTATGAGGCTCGGTTCCTCAGCCAGCAATCCTACTCCAGCTCTCACAAAAGCAGCCCTGGGAAGATGCCCAGGGTATAACAAGGGGAGCCAGGAGGAAAGGAGATATACGTTTAAGGTAGGCAACCACAGAACCCCTGCAAACACTGAGACAGAACCACTCAAGGGAGGGCAGTCTTGGCAAAAGAGAAAATCCCCTTCAGGTGTCACAGAAGCTTACACGGGGTAGGGGGGCCTAAAGGAAAGATACAGAGAGAGGGTAAACAAACACATTTCTTTGATATGCTGGCCTCACTCCTCCAGGCAAGTTTAACAGGGTAAAATTGTGGCTGAGAACTAAGGCCCGTTGACTATACAGTGACAAATACTGGGAAACTGTACAGGGCAGGGTACTTGCAAATTCTGACTGACCAGTAAGACTTTCCCAATTTTGGTCTATTTACATATCATCTTTATTACCAATTCTTTTTTAAACCAGGCTCATTCCTTACTGAATTGACTTAAATATTGATATATTTAAAGAAAAACACTTCATATTTTCATACACTTGATTTCTATAAAGGAAAACCTGTATCACCTGGCATAAATGAAAGACAATTCTAAAACTAAAGGCAATGAAAGGAAAATGGTGCTCGGAGTCTACCTGCCCACAGAAGGCTCAGGCCCTGGTCATTAAAGAGAGGTTCGCCCTCCATTCCCTTTCACCAGCGACCTGCTGGTCGATGCTAAGCAACTGCCTGAGAGAGGAGGGTGGCCACTGTAGCATTTTATGATTTCTGTGGTGTAAATACTCCTACCATAGCCAATTTCAAGTTCCCAAGGTGACGGACGTTACTGAACATAAATGGGAGGAGACGCAAGCAATCAGCTTTTGTGATGTCTACAAGGCAGCTTCAACACACCAGGGCCTTGAAGTAATCAGAAGCGCCGAAAGAAAACTGAAACAGGAACATTTTCCTTATTATATGTTTCCATGTAATTTAATTCCATTCTAGTATCATACCCCCAATCCTGTTACTCTATCACCAATGGTACGTATGCCATTTTGGAAAATATAAGTCTTAGGTAACCTCCTTCTATTTCACGGCCTGATTTCTCAGGTACAGTTGTATATGACGCTTGGTCTACTTTCTCTGTTATATTAAATTTGATCCATCTGTAAATAGTACATAACAAATAAAGGTTAAAATGTTGTAGGAATAAGCATCTATTTTAACTTTGTGAATACAACATAAACACAAACTAAAAGGAAAAACTACACTAGTGTCTTTAATCTGAACTCTTCTTCTATGGAAAGGAAATGGGGCTTTGTTCTCTGAATTTATCAGAAATTTTCAAAATGTCTGCACGAGACAAAGTTTGGAGACAAAAAATATGTACATATTTTATTCTTGTTCAGTTTCCCCACTTATATTGTGCATCCTCTTTAGACTTCTTTGTACCCTTCCAGCTACTTTTCCTATTGTTTTTAGAAAGAAAGTAAATTTTAAGAGTTTTATTTTGATGAATCCTGATGGCATTTTCAGGCAGCAGATATACAGGCACCAAATGACACAGCTGAGAATAATGAAGCGCTTACATTAAATCAAAAGGCTTGTGATTTCATCTCAACAATGCAGATTCAGCAACTAAGACCCTGAAAGCATCTATATAGAATTCAAATGAGTAAAAGCAGAGATGGAAAACGTCCTGAATTTCCTCAGAATGCCACATCAAATCAAATCAGATGAAAATTACCAAATTTTTAAGAATGTGATGTTATTTTAAAGGATAAAGATTCAATGCTATCCAGAAATGAGATGTGAACATTCAGAACACAGGAGGGTATAACTTTGTCCTGTCACTTCCATTTTATGAATTTATGTAGAGATTAAATTATTATAGCCTGCTTCAGCTCCCAACCAGTTCCTCAGAAATAGAGGAGAAATTTAAGGGTTATTTAAGGGAGCATTTACATCGACAGAGAGAAGGCATAATTTGTCAGGGGAGACTCTTATACTTTCTTATTCTACGTAACGCTCAACTGACATTTTAGCAAGTTCAAAGGCTTAGCTGTTTAAAGAAAGGTTCTGCATTCCAAAAAAATGAGAAAGGAGATTGTGAATACTGCCATTTAGGTCTTCTCCCTCATCCTCATCTTCCCTGACCACAGATGTTGTCTGCTGCTGATAACCATAAAAACCTCCTCTCAGGCCGAAATCCATGGGGCCCATGCTTCCCCCATCTCTCCAGAATAGATAATAATAAGCTACCTGCTGAGACTTGATAATATTACCCATTAAATATGTCTCCCATTTCTTGTATCCTCTCTATTTTCTAGTATCATTCCTTTGGTCAGACCTTCATCATTTCTTGCCTAAACTACTTCACTCCAGTTTTAGCCACTACAAACTCCTACAGTGATAGCTCTGAATACCAAGTGTGACTGTGTTATTCTCCTGCTGAGAGGACCTCCACATCAGCATGATTTCCAGCTGCCTAAAGATGACATTCAAGGCCACGGTGAACTGGTCCCTGCCTACCTCTCCATCATCATCTCTTGCCATTCCTCCCTTGAACTTTATCCTGCAACAGGGCTGGTTTTCCTCCCTCTGTGTCCTTGTTCATATTACTCCCTTGTCTGTGAGGCTCTTTCCCTCCCCTTCGACCCCAACTAGTAATAAAAATAAGAATAGTTTATATCGATACTGCACTTACTACACTCCAGGTACTGTTCTAAACATTTCATTAATACTCAATCAATACTGACAGGCATGAACTATTTTAAACACACCATTAAAATCACACATTTATTGTATACGTATAGCTGATTCACTTTGCTGTACAGTAGAAACGAACACAATATTGTAAAGCAACTATACTCCAGTAAAAATTAAAAAAAAAAAAAAAAGAAGTCTGTCCAAACTGGAAAAAAAAATCACTATTTTAGACACCGAGGTTAAGTAACTTGCCTGTGGCCATGCAGCTAGTAAGTTTTAAATTCTGGGCTTCAATACTAGGGCTCCACCACTCTGCAATATTCTGTCTTTACCCTAGTTAAGTCCAATCCAGCTCTTCAGACCCAGTCACCATCTCCAGCAAGGTTCCCCTTTTCTACTCTCCAGATGGGCGCGCATGTTCTTCCTCTTTGCTCACGGTAAGTCTTTCTATAAATTCATTTGCCACATTGTATCATCATTAATCATTCATGTGTCTCTCTACCCTTTGAGATTATCACTGACCATGGCTGATTTATTTTTATATCCCAATGTCTGTCCCCCAATAAATGTAAGTTGAACATAAATAAATATTTTACATTACAGAAAAATATCAGAGGATTATAAGGCACTTCAGGACATGACATGTAGTTCTCTCTTCCACTATTTTCTATACAAATATGCCCCGTACTGCATACATCCAGAGCTTAAGCAAATATCTACTGAGGGAATAACAAGGTCCATGATGGGATTTTAATGAAAACTACAGTCTTTGCAGTAAATAGTGAGGCTATTCTAAAATAAAGAAATACAGTAACAAATTAAATCAAGATAGACAGGAGCCTCTGGGTTAGACATATCTGGTGTACAAATTAAATATTTGGAGGATTTATTAGTTGACCTATGTAAATGGGCAAATTCAAAAGTTCTGTTTCAAATATAAATAGGTAAGCCTGCAGGAAAACGTGATTTAATAACTGTAGTTTAGAAAAAATTTCTATTATAAATGAAGTATTTTCTGCCACTTTAAAATACAGTTGTTTATACATAACAAGGCTATTGATTTTTGTATATTAATTCTGCTCCCAGGCATCATTCTGAGTCCCAGCTGATTTTCTTGCATCGTTCCATTATGTCAGATCTTTTGCAAATAATGATAACATTATCTGGTTCTTCCCAATTTTTAATGCCACATTTATATTTTTGACAGAGGACATTCTTGTCTTCTTCCTAGCTTCAGTGGAGAGTTATAATATTTTTCCATTAGGCCAAATATAGGCGTTGGGGAAATACATACTTGCATATGCATATATTAATTTTCTATTTTTTGATTTAAGTGTCCAAAGCATTGACTTTCATTCCACCTGTTTACAGTATAAACATTTGAGGTTACATATATTTTTTCTGAGCAGTCTTTCAGTTGTGTCTCACACATTCCCTTATACAGTGTTTTCTTTGTCATTATTTTTTATATATCCTGACTTTTTTTTTTTTTTGTCGGTACGCGGGCCTCGCACTGTTGTGGCCTCTCCCGTTGTGGAGCACAGGCTCCGGACGCGCAGGCTCAGCGGCCATGGCTCACAGGCCCGGCCGCTCCGCGGCACATGGGATCCTCCCAGACCGGGGCACAAACCTGTGTCCCTTGCATTGGCAGGCGGACTCTCAACCACTGCGCCACCAGGGAAGCCCTATCCTGACTTTTTAATTTTGATTTCTTTGCTGATCTAAATTAAGAAACACGCTCTCCTGATCTCTCTCTCTCCGTCTATCAATACCCATCTACCTATGCTGCCTATTTTTTCTCTCCCTCTTGCTCTCTCATTTATTTTTCCAGGTGGTCAGCCATTATTTCGAATTTTGATCTTCATTTCTAGTTTAACTGCATTGGGGTGAGACATGGTTGTCTATAATAGGTCTATATTTAGAATTTCTTCTTTTGATAAATATTTAATTGGCACAGGGTCTAGATGCTGTTACATTTAAATTATATCGACTTCACCAATTTGCCATTTAGTCACTTACCTTTTGTACACTTGATCTTTCATGGCCTGAGATAAATTACTCCCTCCTATAACCAAAGTGTTTTGTCTAGTTTTTCATTGTTGACTGTATTTTTTATGAACTACATTAACTGAAATTTTGTTTCCCTTGTGTATTATTAGCTTCTTAGGGCTGCTGCAACGAAGTATCGTTGTGATCCTTTAGGCCAGCCTGATATCTCTACCTTATAAGTTATTTGACCTTTTTGCTGGAATGCCCAAAGAATTATATTCTTATCTTTAAAGTTCATAACTTTACTAGGTTGTGTTTCAGTTTTAACTATACCTTACTGATTTTTGTTGAGGCATAATATGGTTTCAATTCTTGTTTTGTTTTAAAAATGGATTCTTGAATGATACTCTAGAAGATGTTTTCAGTTCCAACCTTAGTAGGAGGTTGTTTTTAATTCAAGGATACGAAATGTATTGATATGTTGGCACTGCTTTGTTTTCAGTATCTATCCTTTTTTCCTATAACCCTATTTAATATATTATCAGTTTCCAGTCTGTGTGTTCACTGTTTCGGCTTCCATAATCTTCACTGTGTTTTAAACTGTCCCTGAGGCTTTTTGTTGGCTTGGTTGTGTTCCTTCCTAAGCTCTGCCAACTCAGTTATCATCTGTTTCTGTTGGAACGTGATTATAATTTCTTACCTGAAATAATATCCCTGTATCAAAATTTTTAAAGGGCTTTTCACACTTTGGAGATATCACAGGTTCAGTTCTAGACCAAAGCAATAAAGCAAATATCTCAATAAAGCAAGCCACACAAATTTTTTTTGGTTCTCCAGTGCATATAAAGGTTATGCCTACACTATACTGTAATCTATTAAGTGTGCAACAGTATTATGTCTAAAAAAACAATGTATGTACCTTAATTTAAAAACACTTTATTGCAAACCATCCTCTGAGCCTCCAGCAAGTTGTCATCTTTTTGCTGGTGGAGAGTCTTGTCTCCATGTGGATTGCTGCTGACTGATCAGGACGATGGATGCTGAAGCCTGGGGTGGCCGTGGCAATGTCTTAAAATAAGACAATGATTAAGTATGCCACATCAATGACCACTTCCTTTCATGAATGATCTCTCTGTAGCGTGCAGTGCTATTTGATAGCATTTTACCCACAGTAGAACTTCTTTCAAAACTGGTCTCAATCCTTTTAAACACTGTCATTGCTTCATCACTAAGTCGATGTAATATTCTGAATCCTTTATTGTCATTTCAACAGTCTTCACAGCATCTTCGCTAGGAGTAGATTCCATCTCAAAAAACCACTTTCTTTGCTCATCATGAGAAGCAAATTCTCATGAGATTGCAGCAATTCAGTCATATTTGCAGCTTCCACCTCTAACTCTACTTCTCTTGCTATTCCCACCACATCTGTAGTTTCTTCCTCCACTGAAGTCTTGAACCCTTCAAAGTCATCCATGGGTTCGAATCAACTCCTTCGCTGATATTTTGACCTCTTCCCATGAATCACAAATACTCTTAATGGCATTTAGAATGGTGAATCCTTTCCAGGAAGTTTTCAATTCATATTCATCAGAGGAATCACTATCTACGGCAGTTAGAGCCTTACAAAAAGTATTTCTTAAATAATAAGTCTTGAAAGTCAAGATTACTCCTTGATCCACAGGCTACAGAATAGACATCGCCTTAGGAGGAATGAAAACAACGTGAATCTTGTTGTACATCTCCATCAGAGCTCTAGGGTGGCCAGGTGCATTGTTAATAAGCAGCAATAGTCTGAAAGGAATCCTTCTTTCTGAGCAGTAGGTCACAACACTGGGCTTAAAATATTCAGTAGAATCTGTTGTCAACAGATTTCCTGTCATCTATGCTTTGTTGTTCCATTTATAGAGCACAGGCAGAGTTGATTTAGCATAATTCTTAAGGGTCCTAGGACTTTCAAAATGGTAAATGAGAACTGACTTCAACTTAAAGTCAGCAGCTGCATTTGCCCCTAACAAGATAATCAGCCAATGCTTTGAAGCTTTGAAGCAAGCACTGACTTCTCCTCTCCAACTGTGAAAGCCCTAGAAGGCACCTTCTTCCAAGATGAGGCTGTTTCGTCTTCACTGAAAATCTGTTGTTTAGTGAAGACATCTTGATTAATTATATTAGCCAGATCTTCTGGACAACTTGCTACAGCTTCTGTACCAGCATGTGCTGCTTCCCCTTGTACTCTGAAGTCATGGAGACGGTTTTCTTTCCTTCAACCTCATGAACCAACCTCAGAGAACTTCAAATTTTTCTTCTGCAGCTTCCTCACCTCTCTCAAACTTCATGGACTTAAAGGGAGTTAGGGTCTTTCTCTGGATTAGGCTTTAGCTTAAGGGAATGTTGTGGCTGGTTTGATCTCCTATCCAGACCACTAAAACTTTCTACAAATCAGCAATAAGGCTGTGTCACTGTCTTATCTTTTGTGTCACTGGAGTAGCACTTGTAATTTCCTTCAAGAACTTTTCCTTTGCATTCACACTTCACCGTTTGGCACAATATGTCTAGCTTTTGACCTATCTCAGCTTTCAACATGCTTTCCTCCCTAAGGCTAACCATTTCTAGCTTTTGATTTAAGGTGACAGGCATATCAGTCTTCACTTGAACCCTCAGAGGCTATTGTAGGGTTATTAACTGGTCTAATTTCAATATAGTTGTGTCTGAGGGAATAGAGAGGCCTGAGGAGAGGGAGAGAGATGGAGAATGGCCAGTCAGTGGATCAGTCAGAACACACAAAACATTAATTGATTAAGTTTGCCTTCTTACACAGGTGGGTTTGTGGTGCCCCAAAGCAATAGTAACACATCAAAGGTCACTGATCACAGATCACCATAACAAATATAATAATGAAGAAGTCTGAAATATTGTAAGAATTACCAAAATGTTCACAGAAACACAAAGTAAGCAAATGCTATCGGAGAAAAATGGCAACAATAGACTTGTTCGATGCAGGGTTGCCACAAAACTTCAATTTGTAAAAAATGCAATATCTGCAAAGTGCAATATAACTGGTGTCCCTATATTCGAATCCATAGCGATATATTTAGCCACAGCACTCACCCTCCCCATTACAGCATTTTTCTGATGGGTGCTCTCTGTCTGCCTTTTGCTTTTCAGGCTCCATTCCCCACGCCTCCTCCCCAACCAACATATCTTTACATAGACATGTTGGTTCTTTTGTAATATCGTTCACTTTGAATTAGGTAAGTCCTTCCTAGGCCAGGACTACTTTCAGGACTTTATAATAGAGAGAGGCCAGAGCTTCAACGGCTCTGGTTCAGAGTGGAGATTATTATGACAAGACAGAGAAAGAGAGAGAGTGCCAGAGCGAGAGAGAGACAGAGACAAAGAGAGAGACAGAGACAGAGAGAGGGGGGTAGCTTAGCCTTTACTCCCCCCTTTCTTCTAGAACTTACCTCACATACAGAAGACTCCCAGCAAAAATGACATGTGTTACCTAATTCAACTCCCCCTACCGTCCAATCCCTGCAGTTCTGTGCTATCAAGTTTACAAATCAGGAAGCTTTGTAAACTGTGCGTCTTGATCTTTTGTTACAAAATATTGCTATTTTGGCCCCTTGGTATACAATGGATATGGGAGCTTCTGCTGCATTCTGCTGCAACAGTGCTTCCCTTTAGTGCCCTCCCACCACCCCTCCCCCTCCCCCACCCCCAATCAGATCCTTTCTTCCCATGGCACTCCTTCCTAATCATTTTGGGTTTTTTGTGATTTGAGGTGTTCAGGTATCTGCTACTTTGTGTTTCAGTCTCTTTCCATTTCTGAGTTTTTTCACATAGAAAAGGGTGGAGGTATGTTCATTCTGCCACTGTATACATTATCTTATTGATGTCCTGTGTCCAATGTTCAACACATTTATTGAGAGTCTACTCGAAGCCAGGCACTGCTTTAACCAGTGGTAGCGGAGCAGTAGGAAAAAAAAAACAACCAAATACACCTCACCCATTTCTCTGCCCTCATGAACTAAGAATGACTAACATAAATAACAAATAATTTAAATACATGACAACCTCCATCCTCCATATATTTGACTCGACTTAAATAAAATGTAATTACAGTAAAGAAAAATTCACAAACACACCCGTACCAAGACGACTCTACCCAAAATACCCTAATGGCCTCCAAATTAATATCCCTCACTCAACTGCCAACCACAATTCATCCTTAAAACAGCCAGAAGTATAACACAACTCATTTCTCTGTTTAAAAATAAACTTCAAGTAATTTTGAAAATTATGTTATTTCTTCCTGAGGAAAGAGTTATAAAATAGAAAGTGAGTACAAAATAAATAATGCTTTTAGAAAAAGAAAAAATATTCAACCATCCTGTTTTTAAATAGTTACAATATGTATCTTCTAGATTGTTAATACCAGATAATATGCACTTTATTGATTTGTCATCTATAAAAGCTCCAGGATACAAAAACTCAATTTAGATTCCCCTATGATGATTTTACAAGGCTTTGCCTCTTACTTTTTTTTTTTTTTTCCTGCCAGTTAAAAGGCTGGCTGGAATTCAGCTTGTTGTGACCCCTGACTACCTCTAGAAATTTTCTTGTACTTCCCTGCACTACCTGGACTCTCACAGGGGTCAAGCCTGACCTAAGCACCTGAAATGAGGGTAAATGTCCTTAGATATTTACTCTTTCTAATCTCCCCTTCCTTTTCCTCCTGTCAAAGAATATACGGTGATTTTTGTTTGTTTGTTTTAGTTTTTGAGAGCAGTATAGCAGTGGCGACTCTTGAAATTCAATCCCTTTTAATTAAACCAAAAGAAGGGGGGAGAGTGATTTCTGATAGAAAATGATGTCATTTGAAAGTATGCCCCAGAGAGTAGAAGATGATGGAGAATTTTTCTCCCTTCAGCGATGAGAATCTGAAAACTGTATATAAATTGACCTGGGATAATTTAAATCTTTTTTCTGTTGATTTTCATTACCATCATACAAGGCTAACAGTAACTGGTATGTAATTTTTTATTTTAGCCCTTTTTGTTTATTTTTGTTTTTAATTAATATTATGCTTGAGTGCTTACACTGTACCTAAGCGTGGTGCTACATGCCACAGAAGCACTGTTTCATCCACCCTCACGACTGGAACAATTAGCCTCATTTTAGAGAAAATAACTTCGAAGTTAACTCACGGCAGAACTGGAATTCAAATCCAGGTCTGTCAAATACCCAACCCAACTCTCTCAGCTGTCACATTGTACCACCTCTGTTCTAGTTCCAGAGGGTCTCATTCTGGACACTTGGAAGAAATGTGAAAACCTGGGCCCATTTCCAGGATTTCTGACACAGTAGGCTGGGATGAAGCCCAGGAATCTGTACCCTCCACACTCTGTTCTGTGCCAAGTTTCAAAACCACTACTTTAGAAAATCTCTTCAGTAAAATAAAAATTGTAATTAAAGTTTTGTATTGTTTCTACTAAGTTTATTTTTCAAGTAAAAGATTTTCTTCAAAATATAAAACAAGTCCCTTTTACTTCAAGATGGTGGAAGAGTACGACGTAGGGCTCACCTTCCTCCCCACAAATACATCAGAAATACACCTACACGTGGAACAACTCCTCACAACACCTACTGAACGCTGGCAGAAGACCTCAGACCTCCCAAAAGGCAAGAAACTCCCCACATACCTGGGTACGGCAAAAGAAAAAACACAGACAAAAGAATAGGGACGGGACCTGCGCCAGTGGGAGGGAGCTGTGAAGGAGGAAAGGTTTCCACACACTAGGGATCCCCTTCGCGGGCGGAGACTGCGGGTGGGAGTTGGGGGCAGGTGGGAAGCATCAGAGCCACGGAAGAGAGCACAGCAACAGGGGTGTAGAGGGCAAAGTGGAGAGATTCCTGCACAGAGGATCGGTGCCGACCAGCACTCACCAGCCTGAGAGGCTTGTCTGCTCACCCGCCGGGGCGGGCGGGGACTGGGAGCTGAGGCTCGGGCTTCGGAGGTCAGATCCCAGGGAGAGGACGGGGGTTGGCTGCGTGAACACAGCCTGAAGGGGGCTAGTGCGCCACAGCTGGCCGGGAGGGAGTCCGGGAAAAAGTCTGGAGCTGCCGAAGAGGCAAGAGATCATTGTTTCGGGGTGTGTGAGGAGAGGGGATTCAGAGCACTGCCTAAATAAGCTCCAGAGATGGGCACGAGCCGTGGGTATTAGCGCAGACACAAGAGACGGGCATGAGAGGCTAAGGCTACTGCAGCAGCCACCAAGAAGCCTGTGTGCAAGCACAGGGCACTATCCACACCTCCCCTCCCGGGAGCCTGTGCAGCCTGCCACTGCCAAGGTTCCGTGACCCAGGGAAAACTTCCCCGGGAGAACGCATGGCACCCCTCAATGTTACGCTGGCCTCTGCCGCTGCAGGCTCACCTTGCATCCGTACCCCTCCCTCCCCCGGGCCTGAGTGAGCCAGAGCCCCCAAATCAGCTGCTCCTTTAACCCCGTCCTGTCTGAGTGAAGAACAGACGCGCTCCGGCGACCTACACGCAGAGGTGGGTCCAAACCCAAAGTTAAACCCCAGGAGCTGTGCAAACAAAGAAGAGAAGGGAAATCTCTCCCAGCAGCCTCAGGAGCAGCAGATTAAATCTCCACAATCAACTTGACGTACCCTGCATCTGTGTAATACCTGAATGGACAACGAATCATCCCAAAATTGAGGCCATGGACTTTGGGAGCAAACATATATATTTTTTCCTCCTTTTTCTCTTTTTGTGAGTGTGTATGTGTATGCTTCTTTGTGTGATTTTGTCTGTATAGCTTTGCTTTTACCATTTGTCCTAGGGTTCTGTCCTTTTTTTTTTTTTCTTTTAGCATATTTTTTAGGACTTGTTATCACTGGTGGGTTTGTTTTTTGGTTTGGTTGCTCTCTTCTTTCTTTCTTCCTTTTTTTTCCTTCTATTTTTTATTACTTGTGAATCTCTTATTTTTAATATTTTTATTTTAATAACTTTATTCTATTTTTCTTCCTTCCTTTCTCTCTCTCTCTCTCTCCTCCTCTCTCTCTCTCCCCCCCCCCCTCTCCCCCTCTCTCCCTCTCCCTCTCTCTCTCTCCTCTCTCTCCCTCTCTCCATCTCTCTCTCTCTCTCCCTCTCTCCCTCTCCCTCTCTCTCTCCATCTCTCTCTCTCTCTCTCTCCATCTCTTTCTCTCCCTCTCTCCCTCTCCCTCTCTCTCTCCATCTCTCTCTCCCCCTCTCTCTCCCTCTCTCTCTCTCCTCTCTCCATCTCTCTCTCTCTCCCCCCCGTCCCTCCATCTCTCTATCTCTCCCTCTCTCCCTCTCCCTCTCTCCTCTCTCTCCCTCTCTCCATCTCTCTCTCTCCATCTCTCTCTCTCTCTCCCTCTCTCCCTCTCCCTCTCCCTCTCCATCTCTCTCTCTCTTTCTCCATCTCTCTCTCTCTCTCTCCATCTCTCTCTCTCTCTCCATCTCTCTCTCTCTCTCCCTCTCCCTCTCTCTCTCTCTCTCCCCCTCTCTCCCTCTCCCTCTCCCTCTCTCTCTCTCTCCATCTCTCTCTCTCTCTCTCTCCCCCTCTCTCCCTTTCCCTCCCCCTCTCCCTCTCCCTCTCTCCATCTCTTTCTCTCTCTCTCTCTCTCTCTCTCTCTCTCTTTCTCGCTTTTCTTCTGAGCTGTGTGGCTCACATGGTCTTGGTGCTCCAGCCGGGTGTCAGATGCATGCCTCAGAGGTGGAAGAGCCGAGTTCACGACATTGGTCCTCCAGAGACCTCCCTGCTCCAAGTAATATCAAATGGCGAAAGCACTCTCAGAGATCTCCATCTCAACGCCAAGACCCAGCTCCACTCAACGACCAGCAAGCTACAGTGTAGGACACCCAGTGCAAAACAACAAGCAAGACAGGAACACAATGCCACAGATTAGTAGAGAGGCTGACTACAATCATAATAAGGTCACAGACACCCCAAAACACAGCACTGAACGTGGTCCTGCCCACCAGAAAGACGAGATCCAGCCTCATCCACCAGAAAACAGGCACTAGTCTCCTCCACCAGAAAGCCTACACAACCCACCGAGCCAACCTTAGCCACTGGGGGCAGACACCAAAAACAACGGGAACTACGAACCTGCAGCCTGTGAAAAGGAGACCGCAAACACAGTAAGTTAAGCAAAATGAAAAGACTGAGAAACACATAGCAGATGATGGAGCAAGGTAAAAACCCACCAGACCAAACAAATGAAGAGGAAATAGGCAGTCTACCTGAAAAAGAATTCAGAGTAATGAGAGTAAAGATGAGCCCAAATCCTGGAAATAGAATGGAGAAAATACAAGAAACACTTAACAAGGACCTAGAAGAACTAAAGAGCAAACAAACGAAGATGAACAACACAATAAATGAGAATAAAATACTCTAGAAGGAATCAGTAGTAGAATAACTGAGCAAGAAGAACGGATAAGTGACCTGGAAGATAAAATGGTGGAAATAACTACTGCAGAGCAAAATAAAGAAAAAAGAATGAAAAGAACTGAGGACAGTCTCAGAGACCTCTGGGACAACATTAAACACACCAACATTTGAATTATAGCGGTCCCAGAAGAAGAAGAGAAAAAGAAAGGGACGGAGAAAATATTTGAAGATTTTATAGTTGAAAACTTCCCTAATATGGGAAAGGAAATAGTCAATCAAGTCCAGGAAGCACAGAGAGTCCAATACAGGACAAATCCAAGGAGAAACATGGCAGGACACATATTAATCAAACTATCAAAAATTAAATGCAAACAAAAAATATCAAAAGCAGCAAAGGAAAAACAACACATAACATACAAGGGAATCCCCATAAGGTTAACAGCTGATCTTTCAGCAGAAACTCTGCAAGACAGAAGGGAGTGGCAAGACATAATTAAAGTGATGAAAGGGAAACACCTACAACCAAGATTACTGTACACAGCAAGGATCTCATTCAGATTTGAACATGAAATTAAAACCTTTACAGACAAGAAAAAACTAAGAGAATTCAGTGACCAAACCACCTTTAATACAAATACTAAAGGAACCTCTCTAGGCAGGAAACACAAGAGAAGGAAAACACATACAATAACAATCCCCAAACAATTAAGAAAATGGGAATAGGAACATACATATCAATAATTACCTTAAGTGTAAATGGATTATGTGCTCCAACCAAAAGACACAGACTGGCTGAATGGATACAAAAACCAGATCCATATATATGCTGTCTACAAGAGACTCACATCAGACCTAGGGACACATACAGACTGAAAGTGAGGGAATGGAAAAAGATATCCCATGCAAATGAAAATCAAGAGAAAGCTGGAGTAGCAATTCTCATATCAGACAAAATAGACTTTAAAATAAAGATTATTACAAGAGACAAAGAAGGACACTACATAATGATCAAGGGATGAATCCCAGAAGAAGATAGAGCAATTGTAAATATTTATGTATCCAACGTAGGAGCACCTCAATACATAAGGCAAATGCTGACAGCCATAAGAGGGGAAATCAACAGTAACACAAACATAGTAGGGGACTTTAACACCTCACTTTCACCAATGGACAGATCATCCAAAATGAAAATAAATAAGGAACCACAAGCTTTAAATGATATGTTAAACAAGATGGACTTAATTGTAGGACATTCCATCCAAAAACAATGGAATACACTTTCTTCTCAAGTGCTCATGGAATATTCTCCAGGATAGATTATATATTGGGTCACAAATCAACCCTTGGTAAATTTAAGAAAACTGAAATCATATCAAGTATCTTTTCTGACCACAACACTATAAGGCTAAATATCAATTACAGGGAAAAAACCAGTAAAAAATACAAAACACCTGGAGGCTAAACAAGACACTACTAAATAACCAAGAGATCACTGAAGAAATCAAAGAGGAAATCAAAAAATACCTAGAAACAAATGACAATGAAAACACGATGACCCAAAACCTATGGGATGCAGCAAAAGCAGTTCTAAGAGGGAAGTTTATAGCAATACAATCCTACCTCAAGAAACAAGAAACATCTCAAATAAACAACCTCACCTTATACCTAAAGCAATCAGAGAAAGAAAAAAAAACCCCAAAGTTAGCAGAAGGAAAGAAATCATAAAGATCAGATCAGAAATAAATGAAAAAGAAATGAAGGAAACGAGAGCAATAATCAATAAAACTAAAAGCTGGTTCTTTGAGAAGATAAACAAAATTGATAAACCATTAGCCAGACTCATCAAGAAAAAAAGGGAGAAGACTCAAACAGAATTAGAAATGGAAAAGGAGAAGTAACAACTGACACTGCAGAAATACAAAGAATCATGAGAGGTTCCTACAAGGAACTATATGCCAATAAAATGGACAACCTGGAAGAAACACACAAATTCTTAGAAAAGCACAACCTTCTGAGACTGAACCAGGAAGAAATAGAAAATATAAACAGACCAATCACAAGCACTGAAATTGAGACTGTGATTAAAAATCTTCCAACAAACACAAGTCCAGGACGAGATGGCTTCAAAGGTGAATACTATCAAACATTTAGAGAAGAGCAAACACCTATCCTTCTCAAACTCTTCCAAAATATAGCAGAGGGAGGAACAGTCCCAACCTCATTCTACAAGGCCACCATCACCCTGATACCAAAACCAGACAAAGAGGTCACAAAGAAAGAAGACTACAGGCCAATGTCACTGATGAACATAGATGCAAAAATCCTCAACAAAATACTGGCAAACAGAATCCAACAGCACATTAAAAGGATCCTACACCATGATCAAGTGGGGTTTATCCCAGGAATGCAAGGATCCTTCAGTATATGTAAATCAATCGTTGTGATACACCATATAAACAAACTGAAGGATAAAACCATATGATCATCTCAACAGATGCAGAAAAAGCTTTTGACAAAATTCAACACCGATTTATGAGAAAAACGCTCCAGAAATTAGGCATAGAGGGAACTTACCTCAACATAATAAAGGCCATATATGACAAAGCCACAGCCAACATTGTTCTCAGTGGTGAAAAACTGAAACCATTTTCACTGAGATCACGAACAAGACAAGGTTGCCCACTCTCACCACTATTATTCAACACAGTTTTGAAAGTTTTATTCAAGCAATCAGAGAAGAAAAAGAAATAAAAGGAATCCAAATTGGAAAAAAGAAGTAAAGCTATCACTGTCTGCAGATGACATGATACGATATATAGAGAATCCTAAAGATGCTACCAGAAAACTACTAGAGTTAATCAATGAATTTGGTAGAGTAGCAGGATACAAAATTAATGCACAGAAATCTGTTGCATTTCTATACACTAATGATGAAAAATCTGAAAGAGAAATTAAGGAAACACTCCCATTTACCACTGCAACAAAAAGTGTAAAATACCTAGGAATAAACCTACCTAAGGAGACAAAAGACCTGTATGCAGAAAACTATAAGACACTGATAAAAGCAATTAAAGATGATACAAACACATGGAGAGATATGCCATGTTCTTGGATTGGAAGAATCAACATTGTGAAAATGACTGTACTACCAAAAGCAATCTACAGATTCAATGCAATCCCTATTAAACTAGCAATGGCATTTTTCACAGAAGTAGCATAAAAAATTTCACAATTTGTATGGAAAGTCAAAAGACCCTGAATAGCCAAAGCAATTTTTTCTTTTTTGTGGTACGCGGGCCTCTCACCTTTGTGGCCTCTCCGGTTGCGGAGCACAGGCTCCGGACACGCAGGCTCCGCAGCCATGGCTCACGGGCCTAGCTGCTCCGCGGCATGTGGGATCTTTCCAGACCGGGGCACGAACCTGTGGCCCCTGCATCGGCAGGCGTACTCTTAACCACTGAGCCACCAGGGAAGCCCCAAAGCAATCTTGAGAAAGGAAAGCAAGGTGGAGGAATCAGGCTCCCTGACTTCAGACTATAGTACAAAGCTACAGTAATCAAGACAGTATGGTACTTTCACAAAATACAGAAATATAGATCAATAGAACAGGATATAAAGCCCAGAGAGAAATCCACACACATATGGTCACCTTACTTTTCATAAATAAGGCAAGAATATACAATGGAGAAAAGACAGCCTCTTCAATAAGTGGTGCTGGGAAAACTGGACAGCTACATGTGAAAGAATGAAATTAGAACACTCCCTAATATCATACACAAAAATAAACTCAAAATGGATTAAACACCTAAATGTAAGATCAGACACTATAAAACTCTGAGAGGAAAACACAGGGAGAATACTCTATTACATAAATTACAGCAAGGTCCTTTTTGACCCACCTCCTAGAGAAATGGAAATGAAAATAAACAAATGGGACCTACTGAAACTTACAAGCTTTTGCACAGCAAAGGAAACCATAAACAAGACGAAAAGACAACCCTCGGAATGGGAGAAAATATTTGCAAATGAAGCAACTGACAAAGGGTTAATCTCCAAAGTTTACAAGCAGCTCATGCAGCTCAATATCAAAAAAACAAACAACCCAATCCAAAAATGGGCAGAAGACCTAAACACACATTTCTCCAAAGAAGATATACAGATTGACAACAAACCCATGAAAGGATGCTCAACATCACTAATCATTAGAGAAATGTAAATGAAAACTACAATGAGATATCACCTTGTACCGTTCAGAAAGCCATCATCAAAAACTCTACAAACAATAAATGCTGGAGAGGGTATGGAGAAAAGGGAACCCTCTCGCACTGTTGGTGGGAATGTAAGTTGATACAGCCACTATGGAGAACAGTATGGAGGTTCCTTAAAAAACTAAAAGTAGAATTACCATACAACCCAGCAATCCCACTACTGGGCATATACCTGGAGAAAACCACAATTCAGAAAGAGTCATGTACCACAATGTTCACTGCAGCACGATTTACAATAGGTAGGACATGCAAGCAAACCTAAGTGTCGATCAACAGATGAATGGATAAAGAAGATGTGGCACATATATACAATGGAATATTACTCAGCCATAAAAAGAAATGAAATTGAGCTATTTGAAGTGAGGTGGATGGACCTAGAATCTGTCATACAGAGTAAACTTAAGTCAGAAATAGAAAAATAAATACCGTATGCTAACACATATATATGGAATTTAAAACAAATAATGGTTCTGATTAACCAGGGGCAGGACAGGAATAAAGATGCAGATGTAGAGAATGGACATGAGGACATGGGGAGGGGGAAGGGTAAGCTGGGACGAAATGAGAGAGTGGCATGGGCTTATATACAGTACCAAATGTAAAATAAATAGCTAGTGGGAAGCACCTTCATAGCACAGGGAGATCAGCTCGGTGCTTTGTGACCACCTAGAGGGGTGGGACAGGGAGGGTGGGAGGGAGACACAAGAGGGAGGAGATATGGGGATATATGTATAACTGATTCACTTTGTTATAAAGCAGAAACTAACACACCACTGTAAAGCAATTATACTCCAATAAAGATATTAAAAAATATATATAAAACACAGAAAAATTAGAAAAATTTCAAAAAATGAATTCTCTTTAATCTCACCAAGCAAAGATAGCTATTTTTTCACATTTTGATGTGTTTCCTTTTTTTTACATACAAGTATAATCTTTTGGTTGTTGTCTCTTTTAGGCCATCTACAACAATGCTCCATATAAGACGCTATGATTTTAATATTTACTATTCTATGATAAGCAGTTTTAATTTATCATACAGGTCCTTCTAAAGCTTGCATCAGTCAGGATACTCTAGTGGTCAGAAAACACAAATTCAACTTATACTGGCTCTCACAAAAATGAGGATTTACCAGTTAATTTATTACACTGTGGAAAGGACAGAGTGAAACTGGATTCAGAGACAAAACACCAGCAGGCCTTCCTGTCTGATTTGTTTTCTCTCTGCCACACAGTTTCCCCTCTCCTGACTGGCCTCCTTTATCACTGCTTCCTGCTGTCTTTTGGATTTTCTCAGGCCCTCAGGCTGCCTTTTCTCATGATTTCCATGTGGCAAGAACCATAGGCTCCTATCTTAAGGATGCACTGCATGGAGCAGAAATAGATTTCTCATGCTTATTCCAGTATAAAAAACCTTTTTGATCTTTGTCTTGTGTGGTGTGCCCATCCCATGGATCAACTGGCATAGCCAGCAAAGGTAAAGTTTTATGATTCATACAACCTGGACCCACACTTACTCTTGAGGCCAGGGGATAATATTCTATAATTGCAATACTGCATAACCACAAAACTTGAGGACAATTCACAGCTTAACTTTTTCCACATGTAAATAAAATGAAAATATATGTATTTGACAGAAGTAAAATAGCTAAACCAAAGAGTTAACAAATTTTAAGGATTTGATATATCTCTTAATTGTTTAGGAAAAATATTTTACCTATTTACACTGTGACAAGCACTGTTTGAAGGCACTGTTTTTACCATACCCCTGCCATTTTTCACTATTTTCTTTTAATACCTTAAAGCAGGGGTCCGCAACTCCTGGACCGCAGACTGGTACCAGTCCGTGGGCTGTTAGGAACCGGGCTGCACAGCAGGAAGTGAGCGGCGGGCAAAGGAGTGAAGCTTCACCTGCCGCTCCCCATCACTCGCGTACCGCCTGGACCATCGCTCACATTACCATTACCACCAGAACCATCCCCCCACCCCCACCCCCCGGTCCATGGAAAAATTGTCTTCCACGAAACCAAAACCGGTCCTTGGTGCCGAAAAGGCTGGGGACCACTGCCTTAATGTACATCATCTGGGTATATATAAACTCTAAAAAAGAATACCCAGTCATTATGCAATCAAAATGTTTAAAGGACTATGTAGTTTAGTTATTAGATAATTCCCATGTGTATTCTACTTGTGAATTTTTACCTACATAACTTTTTTCCTGAACTCTAAAATGTTATGATTTACTGATTATTCATTAATGACATTACATCTGGCATAAGTAAAATTCAATTATGTTGTAGAAAATTATTGTTTCTAAAATTATAAGTAACATTGCATTACTTATTTAACAGGATGTATTATGTAACAGTATGACTTCCTGTGATATATGTGACAATGTATAATATACACAAGTGGATTATACCTAACAGAAAAAAGAGAGAATCTGATCAGAAAGAGATAAAAAAGATAGAAGGCCTGGTAAAGTGCAGATAAATTAAAGCTATCAACAGGTACTCAGGCTGTGAAATACAAACAACAAAAATATAATTTTTCTTTTGTCATAAATTTGTTAGAGGTCTCTATGTTATTTTCCTCAACCCCCAGTGCTTATAGGAAATGATATAATGCACATATATAATACAGAGATCACAATCTGTACAGTAATAACAAGTATAGAAAAAAATGAGGACTCTGAGAAATCTGGAGGATTTAGAAAAATTCAAGAAGGACCTCGTACAAGTTATGGTTATTAAACAAAAGTGACTTAAAATATATATGGAAATAGTGGTTAAATAAACAAAGGAAGGAATCAACTTCAAAAAGGCTTTCATTCTCCAAATATTAGCAATAAAAAAGTAAATAACAATTACAATCAACTGAAATTAGTCAAATTTGTAAAAAACTTCCTATGATAATACACAAAAGTAGAAAGTACTATTAAATGTAAATCATGCACGAGTTACCAATAATATTCACACACACTTAAATTGCAACACAATTAAATGAGTTCTACACCCAGATTTTTTTCTCAAAACTTAAACTGGCAATCACAGATGGTTTACATTAAAAATTAAACAATTAAAGAATAAAAAGAAACTATGAATGATGATATAAAGTTGTCACTGAACTGTCATAGCCTTTGATATTTTAAATAATCTTATTTATGTCTGTTATACATTCACAAATGGAGCAATCTTCAAACTAAGATTAAAAATTGCTGGACAACCATCAGTACAAAAGATAAACAACAAAACGTCAAATTAATAGGGAAATAAGTTATTGATACAAATACACACACATACACGCACACGCGTGAAGCACACACATTGTTTCAGAACCGCTATTTCCCAAAGCCTTTTAAAAATAGAGCATTAAAGTTTGGATGATGACTATACTGGACCACATCACCCAGCTAAAATAGTCAAGCTCTCCAAATCTAGTTGGTGCACTGAGTCTGGGTGTAAAAAAAAAAAAAAAAAAGCCCAAGTCTAAACAACTTAAGTAGTAAACTATATACTAATATTCATCAAAATATTGACATTATATTCAGGGTATACAGAGAAACATTTTAAAAACTAAAAAATATAATAGTAAATCTAAAGACTGCATATGCTAATCATTTCCTGATCAATTACATAACCCCATAATCTGGATAAAATTAAAATAAAACCTCTTATTTGGCAATATATAACTTCAAAATAGAATATCACTAAAATTAAAATTTGCACAATTCAAACAATAAGGAAATAAATTTCATACATTACTAATACAATTGAAACAGAAATTCCTGCCTACAAGTCAATGTGATAGAAAACTTTAAATTCTAGTAATTTTTATAGTGTACACTATTGTCCTCTCTGGACTGTTATCACCAAATTCAAAGTGCAAAATAAATGACCACCAGCTACACACATTTTGTTTGCCTTTAATAGATGAAGTAAAATATTAACTTTATAACTGCTTGACTCTGTCTTCCCAATAATGGGAAAAAGGAAAGAATTGCTCCAGGAGAACTTTGGAAGACTTCCTTCTAAAAAACAAAAACTCATTTGTTAGCCCTGTCATAAGTGGTTCCAGTAGACCGGGGAAGGCCAAAACTTGCATGGAAAGGACTGAGAAAAAAAGAAGGGGTGAGTAGAGACATTTTCAAGGATTTTTATCATAAAGCAAAACAGGGAAATGGGAGAGTAGTGGAAAGAGACTGTGGGCCCTAGGATGGGATTTACTTTTAAATAGGAGAACTAGTTTATGTTTTTAATGTTAATAGGAGTAAAAAAAGGAGTCAAGAATGAGAGGCCACAGCATTCCTTGAATAAGCACAATGAAACAGAATCAATGTATTAATACTGGCTTTACTTAACAGAAAGGGCATCAGGTGCATGGGCAGATTTGGTAAAGGGGTGGTGAGGGAGAAGTGGAAGAAGTGACAGAGAAGACGGGATAAAATGACTATTCCTCTATCAAAGTGAGTCACAAAAGGAGGAGAGAGAAGATTTAAATGTACCCTCTCAAAGAGCAGTCGTTCATCAGAAAAATGTGATAAGGACCCGGTTAAGATCCATGGTTAGAAATTTAAATGGCATCAGTCAGTCAAGTTGTTCAACCATGTTCACTGATCAGATGTAGACATGAAATAAGTAGAAATTTAGACATAAGGAGAGTTGGGGTCTTCCTAGAACACACTAGAGAAAGAGAGGTACAAGGGAACAGCAGGTGTATGCCAAACACGCTTACTCTGATGGGCCAGGAAATCTATACCGGAAAAGGAGGGAAGAAAAACATGAGGACCAACTTCACTGAAATGCTGTGGAGATGCAGAAGGTGCTATTAACAGATTACATTCCCTTAACGAAAAAAGAAAGAAAGAAAGAAAGAAAAAGAAACAAAGAGGAGTTGTAGTTCTAAGAGGGAAAGGAAACACAGTGTAGCTGCAATGAAAAGCAAGCAGGATCTCCATCTCACTTCTAGATCCTGTGCATTGAAAGATGAGGGAGGAAAAACAGCCACCTCTGCAGAGGTCTACAGAGGAGGCAGAGACCTAGGAGAAAGCAGCGTCCAGGTGGGGTGAGTGTGGGGGACCACACAGGCAAGCTTGCTGATGAAGGACAGTGACTCCCAGGGTGGGGAGTGGGAGAGACTGGGGATTTCCAGAGGACTCAAAAGACTGGATCTGAAAAATGATATTGACAGCATACAACGTACAAAACTTTTCAGGGAAACTGCAACAAGAGTTGTGCACACTTTCCTTAAATACTTACATTTCACTTTAAGCAACACATGAAATTATGAATGATCCTTTCAAGGTTTCTGTGAGAACTCTGGGATCACAAACAATGCCACTTTACTGTTTAATTAATGCTGCTAAGGTACAGAGAAGGATCTGTCTGTTGGAGCTGCCTTAAGTGAACTAATGAATGTTTGTTTAAAAAACAGAATGTTTATTTAAAAGTCCCAAGTTCCTCCCCTCTCTTACACAAATAACCACTGGGTACAACGTGATTATCCTTCGTGAAAGAGAGATTCAGATCTGATAGAATGTGTGTGGTGGGAGTTCCACAGGAGGGTAAAAGAAGTATTATTTTTAAAGAACAAAGGCATAATACACAGACCCTCTGGTGTCTTCCTAGCCTTTTGCTCTCTTGAGTATTTTTTTTTAAACCAAGAATTAAGCCTATTCTGGAGAAAAGAGTCACTTGACTTTTGGAAAGTGCCTAGAATAGTTCTTATTTTAAAAAAAATTAGAAATTCTTTCTTCCCAAATTTTATAAACAGTAAGTAAAATTCACCCCTAAATCCACCAACCTTTCACATCACTACTATCATTTTGGGATGACTTTTTATCTCTTTTTTTCTCTGCATAAAGATAATGTGTTTGTTAAATTGGCATCATAACTGTAGACAGTTTTATTTTTATTTTACTTTGTTGTTTTATGTTGTATTTTTTAACCTGACTTTGTACACCTTTCCGCACATAATTTCTTATCATCAAACTCGTAGTTAATTTTTAAGGACTGTGGAGCTTATTATGGAAAATCCGTATCTTATCAGTTTTCTGTTATTGGATATTTTGATTCTTTCCCATGTTTTTGGTACTATAAAAAGACCACAAGGAACTTCTTAATACTTCGTTAAGTGTCTCTGATTATTCCTTTAGGTTTTAAATTCCTAGAAATGGAATTCTGAAGTCATAGGAGAAAAAGTTTGTTGTAAACATGACTACTTCACCTCCTAATGTACCTATTTTTAAATTCTGCCATTGTTTTAAAGCAGGTGACTCTTATGGCTCCACATGCCAGCTAAAAAGCAGTGTCTTCATTGGAAATTATTTCCACAAGGGCCTTAAAAATAGAGCTACAAATATATCTATTAAATTTATAAATAGTCTCATTTCAGCAGCTCCTAAACTTTGGAAAAGCCATGCTCTGTCTCCAAAGAGTTCAGAGGCAAATGAGGACGTTTGTCCTACGAAAAAAAAAACCCTGCTAGGAATTAATTCAAATAAAAATGGAATCTTTATTGCATTTAAGGAACATGACACAGCTAACATAAAAACATTGTTTCCTTTTGTGTCTGCAATTATTATTTTTTTCTTTTTTACAAAAAAGCTCTTGCTTTTAGGACGTAAATAAGAGATTGCAATTCATTGTTCAAGTTAACCGTTTACCCGGTGTCAGTTAAGCTGGGCCCACTTTCAAAAGGAAATTAATGATAAACTTCGATTTGAAGCAAGTCAAAGCTACATATATACTATGGAGCTCATTTCAAAAAATGACACAAAATTAAAATGAAATAGCCTCTAAAATCTGAGAACCCTTGGGTACAGTAAATCTTAGTTATAAGAGAAAATGAAACATTCTGTGATAAGATCAGGTCTGATAAGATAAAATAAAAACATGAAGCATGATACATAATGTCAGAAGGATCAATATAAAATGTGAAATGAATGCACTTTGAATCACCCAAAGTGTCTGGAAGTGACAGGGGAATTAAATCGCAAGTAAAGCTAAATATTAAATGAGGCTGAATGAGCAATACATCATTCCTAAATCTGCCTAGGTATTCCTAAAACGTGTGTCACTTTTTCCCTGGAAATAACTAAGATCTAAGCCAAGGTTAACTAAAAAACGAAGTGTGAACATGCTCACCGTGAAATTTAGACACGTGTATATGGGAGGGGAAGGAGATGAGAAAATATGGTGTCTGGTAGCCGTAAACCACAGTTAAGAGAACCACAGGTATTTATTCTTGTAAAACACAGTCTGACTTACTGACTTACTCTTAACACCTAACCGTGAAATTATTATGGCAAAACCTGCAGGAACTGGGATTGCCAAAAACCTACTGACACTGAACCACAGAGCAGCATGACATTCATCCCACACATACCTCTCACTTACATTATTCTTTAACGAGCAAGAAGGTACATTAAAAAATTTTTTTTGAAACACATTCTCTTTGTAGTACAAAGTCACTTGGAAAGAGGAATAGCCTCAAAGCTTGTCATGGCTGGAATTCAACTCTATCTTTGCTGCTTGGTCGCTCATAAGCTGAAACCATTCCCAGACTCCTGTGAACCTCAGTTTCCTCATCTGTCAAATGGAGATGAGTCTTATGAATGTTAACTAAGTGAAAACATGGAATGTTGCAAGCACAATATCCGTTACTGGGTCATTTTCAAAACCTGTTCATTTCCTTTTTTCCTGTCACTCTTTAACTTCTAGTGGCTGCAGAAATATGAATTGATCTCAATTTTAATTGAACTGTTCCTGCCTCTAGTGTGTGGTTAAAATCAGTCTCTGAGATGAAATTACAAAAGGGAGAAGGAGATGGCTAGAGATATGATTAATGGTACAGGCTTTTAAATGTTGCTTTTCAGGCTCCTTTTGAAATCCAATGAAGAGGTAGAAGAGGTAATATTATACCCTCTTCTATAAACAAAACCTGAGGCTCTGGATGACAATGACTTTGAGATCAGTGTTCTCCTTCTCATGCTAATAATGCATTTACATGTTCTATATGAATAATGAGAGTGATGTTTAAAAATTGTTTAATTTTTCCTACACTTTTTTTTTTTTTTTTTGCGGTATGCAGGCCTCTCACTGCTGTGGCCTCTTCTGTTGTGGAGCACAGGTTCCGGACGTGCAGACTTAGCGGCCATGGCTCATGGGTCCAGCCGCTCCGCGGTATGCGGGATCCTCCCGGACCAGGGAACGAACCCGTGTCCCCTGCATCGGGAGGCGGACTCTCAACCACTGCGCCACCAGGCAAGCCCCCTACACTTTTTATAGCACCTGGCTTTCACCTTATTTCCAGTTTTTTCAAGGTATTTGTCTGCCTGATAGAATTTACCATAGAAGAAATGCCAAAAGGAGATACTCTGACCTTCACAATTCAGTAGGACAATGGCCTTGAAAACCAGGCTATTGTCCTCATAAAAGATTTGCTAAATTACTTTCTTCTTTTTCAGTCACTTCCTGTGACTGACCTAGTTGGACTCATTGCAAGAATCCCCCATTGTGTAGAGATCGAAGCCTCCAAGTTGTACAATTCTAAGAGGGACCATCCTCATATCATTCAATGCTTTTTTTCTGGAGGATGCCATTACATGAAATACGATCTGAATAATGTGCAAAGACGTATTTCTGTCCCCCATTAAAGTCAGTTGGAGTCAAGAAGATGAAAAGGAAATAAGAGGAAAACAATTTTTGCTGCCCACTTAGGTACTGCAATGGAGAGGTCAGGGGAGAGGAAGGCGTGAAGGGAACAGATGCTGTGGATGTCCCAGCCGGGGAAGTGCATTCCGTAGTTCAGGAAACCATGGAGGCCAGGGATTCTTGCCTTTACCAACTTATTAAATTGGGAGGAATAATAGGCTGCTCCCATATCCATGTGGAAATCGGGCATGTGAAATCTGAGGGCTGCAGACGGTTAGTTTCCTAGGTTCCCTGCCCTTGGGTCTACTGTGGAGAACGCATAGCCAAAGCAGCTGAACATTTGGCTGGGACACTGGACAAAGGAGATCATCTCAGGGGCCCTGCTCTTAGAGCTACAGGCTAAATGGAATTCAAAGTCAGACAGTCAGAGGGTGGACAGCACCAGCAAGAGCTCAAGTGATGCTGAGGTAGCCAGAAAGCATCACATGGCCCTTTCTGCACCAAGAGAAAAGATGCTGACTACAGCCCTGAATGCCAGTAGGGCTGACAGCTCCACGAGGACAAGGGGCACTGCTCTGCAGGCCAGAGTAAGGGAAGAATGGCAAGAGGAAGCAGAAGCACGCCTTCCCCTCGTACCCAAACACCATCTTTAAGAAAGAATCAGGGATGTTTCGGGTAGAGTGGTCTTTGAGGGAGAGTAGGGAATTATATTCAAATACTCTAAGCAATTTGAAAACGTCTTAGATTACATATTGGATATATTTTTATTAATAATCTGAAGATTGAGTTGTAGGAGGCAAATACAAATAGTTACAGACAATATAGGAATGTTTCAGTTTTCCTTCCTATACTTAAGTTGAGTAAGAATTATATGAGAAATGCTACTACCTAAAGGTGTGCACAGTTTACATTTTCACATCTCCTAGAGTTTATAAAACAACTCCAAGTAAGTTTTGATTTTAGAATCAGATTATAAAGATAGAAAACATGTGGATTTTGCCAAGAGGTCTGGGACTTCATAAGGCAAGAGAAGCAGGAAGGAAAGGTAAAGGTTCGAGGTTATAATAATCTTGAAATGGCAGCATAATGGCGGAGATCTTGCCTTACTACGTATGGAAGCACATCAGGAAGCTGAGGCAATTACATCAGTATAGTACCGACGTGGGAATGCATCATCAGGGAACCAGAGTAGGACCCTGGAATGAATATAGACATATAGACACATGTATATACATGTCTATACATATATATGTGTATATACACACAAACACATACATACACATACATATACACATATATATGTATACATATTACTACAATTATATATACAATTTTCCACAGACATATATATACTTGAGTAGAAAATATATAATTCAAAATCAAAAGGCAGAGGATGGACCTATTCAGTAGAATGAATATCTACAATAGGTTACCATTTGGTGTGGAAAAAACGTTAGATGCCTACCTTGCATCCCCCTTCCCCACATGCATACATTACAAATGAAATTCAGGATAAGAAAGTAGAAAATAAAACATAAAATGCTAGAAGAAAAAACTATATATATATAAAATTTGAATGAAGAAAGTGTACTTATTCAAGAATGAAACAAAAACCAGAAGTGATAAATAAAATTAAATAATATTAACATTTAATTTAATTTAAAACTAGAATTTTAAAGTAAAAAAAAAACGATATGGCAAATAACACCATAAACAACTTTAAAATAAAATACAGATTGGCAAATTGTTTACAAATATTAAAAACTGATGTACTCAGTGATAGAAATTATTAGTTGGAATATATACTAGTGCAACCTGTTGCAGGGCAATTTGCTGATAACACTCAACATCTTAATTGTTGATACATAAGTTTCCCCCATCCACTTACACCAAGACAATATTTTGAGAAAGAAGCAGGGATTTTAGTGAGGGAGGTATTTGTGAGAAACTAGGGCTCTGCATGCAAGAGATGCCAATTTTTTCTAAATGCACTGGATTACATACTCATTTAAATATTTCTTACCAATAAGCAAGTTCACTATCAGCTTTTTATCATCTGGACAAAACATTCCTACATATGCGTATAGAGATGCACAAGGACAAGAAGTGAAGGACTGTTTAATAGGAAAAATAGCTTTCACCTATTATTGACAAAAACTGAGGTAGATCTCCATCCTCAAATGTTGACAGAGTTCAGTAACATGTTCCTGTATCAAAGGAAGCAAGTTGTAGAATTGTATATGTGGTATAAACAAGTTTCATAAAAAGTGAGGATACAAAAACCCATTATATACACATACCTATATACACACACATATGTGTGTGTGTTGTATATGGATGTAAAATTTGGAATAATCTTCACCAAGCTTTTAACAGGGAAGTAAAAATAGAAAGGAGACATTTCCGTTTAATCCTGACTTCTTTCCTTTCATTGTTTTCTTTCATCTTTCTTTTTTTTCTTCCTTCCTTCCTTCCTCCCTTCATTTCATTTTTTTCTTTTTGAAATTTAAAATATGAAAGGGGTTGCTATTTATTTTAAAATACTAGATAACTAAACCATCTTTGTATAACAAAGCAGGGTATAATTCTGTATGTTGATTAGAATCAAAATTTAATGTAAGAAAAATTAGTAAACACACTCAAAGATTTCTTCTCAGTTGGAGGTGGAAATGGGGGAAAATTTGTCACGACATGAATAGCAGCTAAAGTGAAATATTTAATTTACTTCATTTTATTTGTAACTCAACAATTATTGTGACTATTTTAATATCCAAAATAGATTTATTACAATTTTTAAAAAATATTAAAATTTATTAAAAGTCATCTACCTATTTTTAAATATCTCTCTTTTTACCTATTACTTTGGCAATTCTGAATTGATAACCAAGATTATGTTTCAGCAAGCAGAAAAGAAGATACCTGTCTTAGGTTGGGTTCCCTAGAAGCAGACTCTGAGATTGGGATTTGATTTGGGTAAACGTTTATTTAGTTATTAGAGAAGTACTCCCAAGGGAGATTAGTAAGGGACTGCAGAAGGCAAGCAGAGCAGGAAAGAGAGGGAAGGATGGAATTTTAGGTGATGTCTCGCTCCCATGTCTATTCTTGCAGTGGTCGCAGGAACATAAATTAAACTCAGTTATCCAACTCCAGGCAAAGTGCTTGGGCTTTTGGTTATTCAGGGACTAAGGGGCACTGCTGGAGAAAGGGCTGGAAAGGTGGGGAGTTAGCTCCCAGGAACTCTGCAGCATGTGGGTAAAGGCATTTCAGGCGCCTGAGGGCAGCTGTCCTAAGAGAAGTGCAGGTACAACCTACAAGCAAAGCAAACCCCAGTCAGGAGAGGAATGCAGCCAAAGAGGAATAGGGATCCAAGGAGATCTGGACAGAGCGCCCATAGTACTCATTCCAAAAGGGATTTTATTTTATTTACAAATACTGATTCATTCAAACTATTGAGCTGAACAAAGAAAGGTCTTTTCCTGTTCTCACGCTATAGGGGGAAAAAAATCAGAAATTTCAATTGAACAAAGCTGCAGAAGCAGTAATTCTAGTTCAGTAATTCTAGGTTTCTAAGAATTCCAATTTAGTCAGACCAAAGTTTAAAGTTCTTAATATTTTATGGACCTAGACCTTCCAGTTCTAAGATCAAAACAGCAATTCAGCTCCTGTTTCTACTTTTCTTCAGGATCTATTTCTTTTTTCTTTTTTCCCCCCAAATGTCAGCATTCTTTTCTACACTCTGGGAAACTTAGCAGAGAAAGAGTATACTTTCGTTTTAGAAAACTCTGAATATTTCACAGAGATAATCCCAGTTATTTATTCTTTACTTATTCTACTGCATCCCTGGACACTAGGGAAATTGAGTCCTTTCACGTTGATCTTATACAAAATTTAAGCTGTAAGGCAAAGGAAACAACACAAAACAAGATATACCCAGAGATGGAGATTAAGGACTCAAAGCCCCTATGAATTAGTTATGGTGTCACATAAACATGGCTTCTCTTTCCCCACAGAATCCCGGTATTCTTACACATTTCTCCTTTGGAGCCTTGGGCAAGTCTCTTAAGTTCTCTTAACTTCAGTTCCCCTTACTGGTTTCCTGGTAGGGCACTAGCACACAGTAGGCATTCAGAAAATACATGTCTGATATATGAGTAGGAGGAGAATATGTCAACCTTATTTTGACCTCTGTACCTTAGTGCAGGTTGCTCTATATATCTAAAATATATTCATCTGTTTTTCCTATCCACCTGTATTAGTTTTCTATGGCTACCTAACAAATTTTCACAAATGTAGTGGCTTAAAACAATACATTTCTACTATTTCACAGTTTCCATGGGTCAGAGGTCTAGGCAAGGTTTAGCTGAATCCTCTGCTCAGGATCGCACAAGGCTACAATCAAGGTCCCAGCTGGGCTGCACCCCTCTCTGGCGCCCAGGCTCCTTTTCCAAGTTCACGTGTTTGTTGGCAGAATTCAGCTCCAGCCAACAGTGGCACTGAGGTCTCTGTTTTCTTGCTGTCTATTGCCGGCATGCTGCTCTCAGCTCCTAGAGGCCACTCACAGTCCCCTGCCATGTGGCCCCCTTACAGGTCCTCTGTCAACATGGCAGCTCAATTCTTCAGAGCCAGCAAGACATGGCACTCATCCTACAATCTCATATCTCACTCTGGTCTGCTCTGCTCAAAACTGTGTGTGTGTGTATAATATACATATATATAACCATAGAACCAGAGATATGTGGCATATATGTATATGTCATATATTATATATATATGACATACACATATATATGTATATATGATTGGAAAGACATCCTATTGCTTTTCCTATATTCGATGGGTTAGAAGGAAGTAAGCCACAGGTTGTGTCCACACTCAAGGGAAAAGATCACACAAGAGGAGGTCACCTTCATTCACTGGGGGTCACTTTATGGAGCACTTGCCAAACTATATTCATCCCATTGACTTCAAAGTCAAACTCAAGTCACAACCTTCTCCTTTGATCCCCAAGCACCAGAGGCTAAATAAGACAGAACTAAGCGTTTATTTATGTGATGTTTTTCATTTCTCATGTCCTCTCTCTCTCCCTCTCTCTCTCTCTCTCTCTCTCTCTCTCTCTCTCTCTCTCACACACACACACACACACACACACACACACACACACACACAGAGGCACCACATCACATCACATGTTTAGGGCTAAATGCTTAATGGGTATTGCTTGAGATTCCCCTAACCTGGAATCTTGGAGATATCTGCAATCTTTATATGCCCTTTGGTCATACCATCCAAACATCAGCAAATGATGCTAAATTTTTTGCACACTTACAATCCTCACTTCTTCCCCATTCATGAGTCTTCACTCTATTTCAAACCTCAACACATCATGTTTGAGAAAAGCTTCTTGGTTGTGCTTCACGCTTTCAGGCTCTGCTAAGTTCGTGAAACCCTACCCACGTTACTCCCTGGCAATATTACCATACAGTGATCTCACGTGGTCCTCATGGCACAGGCCAGGTTTTTTCTTTACATAAAACATTTGAAAGCACTTAAACATGTCATATTTTGACCAGCAGGTGTATAAAGACCAAAAATAATTTATATGTTTTGTTTAGGTAACAAATAACATTGGCAAAATGTCAAACAAAACAGACAAAATGCCACGTTTATATTAAATAAAACAAGTTTTATGATAAAATAAGTACAAAAAACTTTGTTTTTAGGACATAAATACAGATTAGTTTGAAGTTGCTTTGTTTTTAATTTTTCTCAAAATTAATATGTGTAAGAACACCCCTATTTTTGTAGATCAGTGTGTGGAGCAGGAAAACTGCTAAACAGCTGTTGGTGTTATAATCAGCTGTGATCTAAATGGATAAATGGTTCTACTCAGTGTGCTGGCTTTCAAGGCTGTCTCTTGAGTCTGACACAACTCAAGTCAGTCCTTGATGTTAAGGAAGCTCACGCTAAATACTGATGTTACAAAGTACTGTGCTTAGAATGACTGAAAATTAAATTCAAAAAGGGAAAAAAAATCACCACAGAACCAGTGATGGCCAAGACCTATACAACCGGACACAGTGAACAGAGCCTGTTGTTTTCTTCCGTCTGTGTCACGGGCATGAGGCTTAAGCTGTAGTTTTTAAACATGCAAGAAACCTACATGTTGCTAACTTCACAGATTTGAAAAACATGGAGCTATTTATTCCTCTATTTACTTAAAAACATTGGGCTGTCTTGGTGCCTTGCTGAATTTTGGGAAGTCAAGCAGAGAAATTTAATATTCTGATGAACCCCAAACATCCACTTTGGTGACTAAATTTTATTTAAAGCTAAAAAAGATAAAGAGGTAAATGTGTTAACAAATTAGTATGTCTTGCCCAAGGAGCAACACAGGAATAGAATAATTGATTCTCACTCTTCCATGGTTTAAACAATATCTCCTTTATAAGCATTCATTATTGATTACTTCAAACTACTGATGATTGCAGGGTGTTTTTGCATATGACTGTAGCAGCATTTCTTTCTCATGGTTAAAAAAAAATCATCTTCCAGACATGCTACAAAACAGCAGCTAAATCATTCTGGACAGTTGAAAATGTTCCTTAATAATCAGGAAATATCTATGTGCAGGTCAAAACTGTGTTATCGGGCTTCCCTGGTGGCGCAGTGGTTGAGAGTCCGCCTGCCGATGCAGGGGACACGGGTTCGTGCCCCGATCTGGGAAGATCCCACATGCCGCGGAGCGGCTGGGTCCGTGAGCCGTGGCCGCTGAGCCTGCACATCCGGAGCCTGTGCTCCGCAATGCGAGAGGCCACAGAAGTGAGAGGCCCGCGTACCGCAAAAAACAAACAAAAAAACAAAAAACCCCAAAAAACCTGTTATCTAATGACATATCCTAATATCTCTTTATGTGTTCATTCTATTTTGTTTTGTTTACTGTATCATGAGCAACACGGACACTATACTTTTGTGACTTAAAAGGCCCATTTTTAGACCAATGTTTGCTTTAGTTAAATATACCACTGTTTTAAAGGAAGTGCCTGAAATTCTCTTTAGATGTTTCCTCTGACTGGACCATTTACTCAGTGCCTGATTCAATTTATCTTCTCGGTTCTAATATCCAAGCCTCAACAAGAATCAGCAATCATTCTCTTCAACAGAACTGCTGAAATAAATAAACTACTAAAACACCAAATGAACAGAAGTCAGGGCATCCATGGGTGCTATGACCGACGCACAGATGTCACCGTGCGTGCTGCAGCCAGACAGACTTTCCGGAAAACTGCTCTGCCCATCCCCCTCACATTTTGGAGCCATGCTGTGTACCTTGCGATGCAGCCTGCTCCCTGGCCTCAGCTACAGAGCTCAGGTGAGCAGTCAACAAAAGATGAGCTGTCTATAGAGCAGCTGGCATCCAAAAGGCATGAGGTAGGTGACCTGATCACCTCCTCAGGAATCTGAACTAAGAACACAAAGAAATGGGAACAATGAATAGTACAAGAAAGGCATAAAGGAAGAGGAGAAAACAGAAAATACCCCTGCAAAAGAAAAACTCTGAGGAAGCCATGATACGTAGGTAGTATGTCAAGAAAACAGAGAAACAACACAGAAAGGACCCATGTGTGTTCTGAGAAAAAAAGGAAGAGAATAGCCAGTTCATAGATTTGCCAGTTTCTGAAGCTTGCCATCTATGGGTACCCTCACAATAATTATTTTTCCTCCTTTTAAATTTCTTGAATGTCTCTGTTTTATATAACAACAAAACAAAAATTACTTTGATACTAAGGTCATGGTGTGATATTAAACTGCAACACAATCAGTACGACAGGGACAGTGATCAACCTGAATGGCTGCTGGATGTAAAACCCGCCGCTCGGACATCTGGTGGCCTGGCTGAAATAGCCACCCTGATGATACCATGCAACATGTGCATCTCTAATTCAGAGTTGATAACATTACACAAACCAACCTGGGCTCACCTTTGCCTTTGCAATCAGTGTAAAAACGATCATCAAGTTCAAAAGTACCAACAGGATTCCAACCTAGGCCTCTTTGACTTTAAAGCGATATTAATTTTAACTGGAGATTAGATTATAAAAATAAGACTCGCTGACACGTATTGAGTGCTTAATAGACATCAAACACCTCATTTAGTCTTTACAACAATTATTATTATAATAATGATCTATTATGGGTACCACCGTAGAGTTGAAGAAACTGAGAGTTTGAACAACTGGCTCATGGGCATTGTGGAGTCAAGTTTTAGGGACAGTCTAACTCTTCGGCTACCATTTTTAACCCTGACACTACACTGCCCACCACTATGAGATAACACTCATAATGTCGCCTCCAAAAAGTCTGACACAAAGCAGGGAGTTGTGACAATTACACATCACTGCAGTAGCCCCACAGCACTCTCAGGGAAGGCCCTGTTCACATTCTTTGACTGCTCCTCTGGGATCAAGAATGAATAGTAAACGCCAAGTGCATTGTGAAGCTAACCTGGAGTTGCTACTTGTGGGCTGAGGTCTATGGTTTGAGGGACATAATGTTAAGACATAATGTGACAAGATGGCTCAGCTGCCCCTGCACAGTCTCAGACACTGAGAGTCATGAGCAACCATCAATCACCTAGCACATCTGAATCATGAGAGGGCAGCAAGTGCAGAGCACAGAGTAAAGAGGCTGTTCAAGGAGAGCCAGCAATCAACAAAATGCTGGGCTTCATGGGCTTTTCCACAACAAAAATTGCATTTTTTCAGTAAGTTGTTTCTGCAGGTTTATGAATTAATGCACAGAGCTTCTCAGAGTTAAGACAAAGACGGTTAGGAGATAAATATCCATGATATACCAGATACTTTCTTGAGTGCTTACCATAATAGGAATTTACTCAGATAAATATATAACGACACTCCTGTGTATAATATTATTCTTAAAGCTCAATAAGGAAAAGGTCAGAATTTTATTTTCCTTCCATTTTAACATCCCATGGGCACTGAACCGATTCTGTTCGACAAGAATCAGATAAGCTCCTACTATCTATGCAGCAATAAGCTGAGTGCCGAGGAAAATGCAGAAGTAGTAACAAACAGCATGCCTGCCTCGAGAAGCTTATATTGACCCACTGCTACTACTCACAGATGCTCTTAGGAAAGCATCGCCAACAGAGTCCACTCGTTTATTCACTCTTGCAACAGTCTGTGAGTGCCCCCTTTGTACTACAAGCAATGCTAGAGTTTAAAGCAAAACTAGAGTTAAAGAAAAAGGAACTGATGGGTCAGTGAAATATATGGAAGTGCCAATGAAATATCTAGAAAGTCTAAAATGAGATCCCCGCTTTCCTAGGCTAACAAAAATGAGAGTTTTTCCAGATTTAAGGGAATTCCATCAGGGGCCCTTTAGAAATAATGGGATTCTCTGTTTCATATAAGTATCATGGTCTACTGTGGGAGATGGTATGGCTAGTCTCTATGCCAGTTATCTTTGGAGCTATGACCCTCCTACTGGGTTAATATATTTAGACTAAAAAGGAGAGATCTGAGAGCTTGCTTCCTCTCTCTGCTCTATACCATTGAGGATACGAGGAGAAGACCGCCATCTGCAACCCAGGAAATAGGCCTTCACTAGACACCGGAGCTGCTGACACTTTGAGCTTGGACATCCAAGACTACAGAACACTGAGAAATAAATGTTTCTGGTTTAAGTCACCCCAGTCTATGGTATTTTTGTTAACAGAAGCCTGGATTAAGACAGTAGCATGCTTTTTTTAATGGGTATGTCTTCATGCCACACTTAACTGACTTACAAGTTACCAGAAAGCACTAAAGCTCAGACTTCTTTTCTTACACTCTTTGTGCTCATGTACACACACGAAAAAAATGGACAAAATTTGGTCACCAATGCTACTGTATAAACTCTTCATGATCTGGAGGAACATTATTAAATTACTCTATCAGCCTTTTCTCCTTTAGGTTGAAAATACAAATTGTGATGACATTTCTACCTAGTTCTTTCTTTCCAAGAATAATCTAAGTTATAGCTCTCTTACCAATTAGTAGGCAGTAGATCCTGAGGCTCTTAAAAATATTTTAGGGGAAAAATGTCTTAGCAATGGAATATGCCATCGGAATAGCAATTATAACAGTGCCTGAGGAAGAATGGGAAGAACTTTCAAGGTAAACAATTTTTGCAAAATTAAACTCACATCTGTTTTTACTTTGGCCTGGAGATAAATATTCTCTACTAATTTAACTTGTGAAAGAACTCATTAGATTATACAGGCAAAGCACCAGATGAGGAGAAATGAATGAATGCTACAGTAAGTTCTTCCATTTACTATTTACAGGATCTAATCAGGACCCTTTTTAACAATTACAAAACGTCAGAACTGTAGTACACAATCTCTATGATTCTCTTCTCTTCTGAAAGTTAATGACAAAGTAGTTGCAACCATTAAATCTCATATATCTGTTTATGTGGAAAGAAACAACTGAAAAATCATATTAGTTCATATTGATCTCCTTTTGCAATTGTTTTTTACTGTGATAAGAACACTTAACATGCAATCTACCCTCTTGACAGTTTTTTAAGTGCACAAGTAGTGTTCGCTACAGGCATAATGTGCTACAGTAGGTCTCTAGAATTCATTTCGCATTACTGAAAACATATACCCCCTGCACAGCAACTCCCCATATCTCTCTCTCCCCAGCCCCTGATAACCACCAATCCACGCTCTGTTTCTTTGAACTTGCCTATTTTAGATGCCTAATGTAAGTGGAACCATGCTCTATTTTTCCTTCTGTGACTGGCTTTTGTACTTAGCATAATGTCCTCCTAGTTCATCCATGTTGTTGCGTACAGTAGAATTTACTTTTTTAAGGCTGAATAATATTCCGCTGCATGCATATATCTAATTTTCTTTATCTGTTCATCTATCAATGAACAATGTAAGTTATTTATATATGACTACTGTGAATAATGCTACAACAAACATGGGAATGCCAGTATCACTTAAGATACTGATATCAGTTCTTTTGGATCTATAACCAGAAGTGTGATTACCTAATCATATGGTAATTCTATGTTTAATTCTTTGAGGAATCACCATATTCTTTTCCATAGTGGCTGCACCATTTTACATTCCCAAGAACAGTGTACAAGCATTCCAGTTTCTCCACAACCTTGCCAATACTATCATTTGTTTTATACACTTTTGATTAGCAAAATCCTTAACTAGCATTTAAAATCTTAAAGGAAAAATTTCTACCATTTAACTTCTTTTGGGCCACCTTCCCTTTTAATACATCTGTGTAATGAATGAAGACAGTTTAGTTGACTTCTTTTTCAAAATACTTCTTCCAGCAACAATCTCTATAATTTCGCCCACAGTCTAGAGCCTAGAGCTGTGGCTCTTAAGCCCATTATACATCCAGAACAAGTTCCATACTCTGGGAAAAAAATACTGAATTAATATCTTGGATGTTCAATATTAATATGGTCTTACAATGATGTTGAATGGATCTTGCCTTCTAACATGGAATCCAAACACTTTTTCATTAAAGAGAATTTATGCATAATAAACCATCTTCATATTTAGTGATTTAGTGGCCATTTATTTAACATATGGCCATTTATTTAACATATGAAAACACACCATTAAGCATATGATTAAGAATTAAGCGTATGGGGCTTCCCTGGTGGCGCAGTGGTTAAGAATCTGCCTGCCAATGCAGCGGACAGCGGTTTGAGCCCTGGTCTGGGAAGATCCCACATGCCATGGAGCAACTATGCCCGTGCGCCACAACTACTGAGCCCGTGTGTCACATCTATTGACGCTCACATGCCTAAAGCCCATGCTCTGCAACAAGAGAAGCCACTGCAGTGAGGAGCCCATGCATGGCAAGGAAGAGCAGCCCCAGCTTGCCATAACTAGAGAAAGCCCACACGCAGCAACGAAGACCCAACATAGCCAAAAGTAAAAATAAATAAAATAAATGTATAAAAAGAAAAAGAATTAAGCGTATGATTCTGTAAGTTGGCACTTAGGAACAGGTGGTTCTTCTAGTCTTGGTTGGATTTACTGATGCGTATGAGATTGCTTACAGGTCAGCTGAGGCCTGAGGCCTGCCTGGTCCAGGACAGTTTCAGCAGGCAAAGCTTCCCTTTCTCCATATGGTCTCTCGCCCTCCAGCAAGCTGCACTGGACTTGTTCACCTGGCACCTTGCAGGGATCCAAGACAGCAAGAGGAAGAAGGCAAGGGCTTCTGATACTCTGGCTTAGAACAGACCCACTGCCACTTCAGCCATATTCTATTGGCCAAAGCAGGTCTTAAGCCACAAAGCCAGCCCAGGTGTAAGAGATTGGGAAATGGATTCCTTGATGGGAGAAATGAAGATTCACAATGCAGACAGCATAGATAGAGGGAAGCAGAAACAACTGTGGCCATTTTTATAATCAATCTCCTAAATGGCAATTTTTCTCACTTTATTTCATGCCTAAAGTCCTATCTTGACACTATGTTCTGAGAGACTAGCTCTCCTGCAAAGTTGTCATGGCTCAATCTAAATACAAAAGTCTAACCTCCAAACCCAGTCTCCATAGTTTGCTTCTTACCACTTATGCCAGAAACTTTCTAATGTCAGCTTTTCACCTGATTATTTCCCATTGCTGCATTCTCCTCTAAATGTGCTCCACATACCTACCTGGTCTCTAAGAACTAGGTTCAATGATGTTCTCTAACACAGTAGTGTCAGTTATTTTCTCGGTTTCAGTCATGTCTTGTATTGCCCTTTTTATCATGGATGAGCCTCTATTCTGGCACTAGCAAAACCATTGGCACAGTAAATAATTGAAAAATGGCACTGACATGAAGAATGCAGGGAAGTGGAAGGCAGAGGAGTTAAGTGGAAGATAAAAGCAACCAAGAGTGATGACAGAGTGAATTCCAGAAGAATCTGCACTATTAAGTCCCCGAGATGGAAAGAAATCATGAGATAGGTATGCTGATGTCACTACTGCCAACCACTATTTCTACAATAAAATGTGAGGGGGGAAAGAACCTTGTAGTTGGATTCCTTTAGAAACCCCCAAGTCAAGACTGAGATGACATGATGTAGAGTGACCTGGAAGAAAGAATTAAATTAGCCTTTGTACGTGCCAAGCCAACGACAATGCTTAATGGAGTCTTTCTCTGGTCAAACCCCCAAAGAATAGCTGTTATCAAAAATCGGATATTTCATTTTTAAATTGTGTAGCAGTTGTCAATTCCAATATGGAAAGGTAGAGGACTGGGAGCTGTGAAAAGCAGCTACTTTATATTTACGGAAAGCTCAGGAGTCTAAACAATTCAGGTCTAATTATGTTTTCATCATGCACTCACTTTATCAGAAACTTCTGACCTGAAATATGCCTGCTTAATGGTTTTATCACGGTGAACTAGGGAGTGGTTTTCAGCTGGACTAGAGAATCATTGATGTGAGCTTCAGGGATGCAAGTGGATTTTATGTCATTTATTATCCAAAGAAGAAAATAGATTTATGGCCAACAATTTAAAGAGGGAATTTGCTAAAGGGAGGAGCTGCAGTGTTTCTTTTTGGACAGTGATGACTGGGTGACTTGGTAACAATTCAGGGTCAAAAACAGAAAAGCGAAACTACTAAATGAAGACCTAGTCAGGATCAAGATAGTCAAGATGATGTAGCTAGGCTAGAGTCAGAAAGAGGTCAAGTGGTAAAATGGGGAAGACAGAAACCGGGAGGAGAGACCAGAGGAAACACATGCTTCGTAGACCCCCTAGCAGAGACACAAGCACTGCGCAGTCTCAAACACTGCACAGTCACTAAGAGTCAGGCCAACACTTTGCCGCCCTTAACTCTTGAACACGAACAGTAGGGACACTAGTTAATTTGTGGAATTACAGATCATGCTGATGATCTGTATTAGCCACCTAAATACCAACTATTAAAGGCAAAAGTATATTTAAATCAAGAACAAATGAGATTCCAAATAAAGATATGATGTATAAAAACGTTTAGAGCTTATTCATTTATTTATTTTAAACACCATTGATTATAATATGATGCAACTTTTGGTTAACAGCTTTTCTAAACCATTCATAGTTTTTCATACCAATTATTTAATTTGTTTTTCATTTAATAATAAAAATTATTTAAGAAAGCCCCAAGATTTCAAGAGAAATGAGACTTCCTCCATCTCCTATTCTTACAAACATACACATGTTCCAGTATGACAACAGCATGGCCCATTCTCTTTCCATTGTATATATGTATATGAGAATTTCTAGCTCAGGATTTTTTCCTGTCTAGAACATCCGTTATTTCAGAAAGAATGTTAATGAACAAAATCACTCAAGCAGAACCCATTCCCAACTCAGTGACAATAAACTATGACTCTTGGGAAAAAAAATAAAAGTTTTCAGCAGGCCATGGAAGAATTCAATGACATTAAAAAAAAAATTCTTAGCACAATTTAAATTTCTAGTGGTCCAATCCATTTGTGTATGTGCACTAAATGACTATAATCACTTTCCAGAATCTTAATTTATTTCACTGTTGGATTAAAACACTGTGTGATGCTGATAACCTTGAAAAAATGGTTTTCTGGTCTTTTATGGAATAATTGGTGTCAGTATGTGATTAAAATATGCATAAGCAGAGAGAATGGTTGGAGGGGAAAAGGTTCTGAATATGCTTTCATTTGAAGTATTTCTCACCATCATGTGTAAATTAATATATACCTTTCTTGCTCTGTTTTCTGAAACTGAGTAACACATCCACTGGAAAGGGAATATCTTGATTTTTTTGTTGGCTAAGTATTGAGTTCATGATTGAGAAAAATTTATTTTCAGAACTATAACGTTCAGGTTAAAGCTTTTCAGACACACTAAGAAAAGCATGACATTCCTAGCTTTTATAAATTTATTTACTTTTGTCAAAATGACTTAAGAGTTTGTGTGTTTATGCATAAGAACTAGAAGGGAATGTACGAAACTGGAAATAATCCATATGTTAGAATAGCGAAATGAATGGGAAGCCTTTCCTCTCTTTTATCAAATCATTTTAAAAGTTGTTGGAACACTAATTTCATATGAAAAATAAAGTTTATTTGCAATATTACCCCCAAATCTAAAAATATTCATTCTATATAAGACAGTTATCTTAAAACTGCAACTAACATATATTTAAAGAAAGTGAGGAGCTCGGTTTTATATTGCTAAAATTAAATGTGTAGGCTACGTGTAATGAGAAAGTATGCAGAATTAAGCTGTTTATGTAGTTTAAGCACATTTAACAACAAATCAGATTTCCAGCAATTTCCATGCACCAAATTCCCAAACACTGAAATAAAAATTGACTGAGAGCCAAAAGCCTTGCTCTGAACTCCTACGTTAAAGCCAAATTCTCTCAGAGTCTACTGACTCCTCAGTAGCTTATTATGCTCAGTAAACCTTCTTATCAGGTTGTGCCACCCATGGCAGATTAGAAGCAGAGAATAGAAGGATTTGGGGAAAGGATGTGAGGTGGGAAGAATGGTGAAAAATGCAAGGAAAGCGATAGCTGACAGTTTGACAGACAGGTCAAGAGAGAATGGGCTGTGCATTAAATCATCACCATAAAAATAGCAACTGCGGGCTTCTCTGGTGGCGCAGTGGTTGAGAGTCTGCCTGCTAATGCAGGGGACACAGGTTCGAGCCCTGGTCTGGGAGGATCCCACATGCCGCGGAGCAACTAGGCCCGTGAGCCACAACTACTGAGCCTGCACGTCTGGAGCCTGTGCTCCGCAACAAGAGAGGCCACGATAGTGAGAGGCCCGCGCACCGCCATGAAGAGTGGCCCCCGCTTGCCACAACTAGAGAAAGCCCTCGCTCAAAAACGAAGACCCAACACAGCCAAAAATAAAAATAAATTAAAAGAAGCCTCAACATTAAAAAAAAAAATAGCAACTGCAATACATGTTTTGCAGTTACTTTATGTTTCTCATGTTTCTTTTATTCTGTATACGTTTATACTATAAACTAGGCACAGCGTGATCTGAATGGATTATTTTATTCTAGTCCTCACAACAAATCTGTGTTATATGTATTATAATTATTTCCACTTTATATAAGAGGACTGTTAGGCCCAGAGTAGGTAAATAACATGCCCAAGGTCTCAGGGTTAGCAAGATACAGAGCTAGAATATGAATCCAGACATTCTGACCTGAGAGCCTGCCCTCAACATATTAATGGTATGATTGTGATTAATATCGTCTCTGCAAGAAAGTATGCAGATGTCTTTACAAAATTATTTGGATTAAAAAAAAAGTCATGTGTAAGGGCATAAGGTTCATTTAGCTAGAAAACCCATACATATGGGTACACTTATTCTAATCAGTGAAGCAGTGCTGTTTCTCTCCACTTGCTCACTAATGTTTACTTCTAAGTTAAAACTCAGCTCATGCTGAATTAAATTAAATGAGAAGTTCAACAAAATGTACTTAATAGTACCCAGTATTTTTCTTTCCAGACATTTTAAATTCTTTAAAAAATTTCCAGAAACACGATTACAGTTCTCTCAAGGGTTTTTAATAAAGTCTAAGTAGATGTTCTGGTATTAGCTTGTAAAATGCTGAGTCAAAGACTAAGGGTAATTTAGTCTTGAGAACTTTTAAAAGAGTTATACAGTTAAGTCACCTCAGGGCCATATCCTATCTGCTAGTTCTATCTTATTATAACTTTTAAAGGAAATACAGTGGCATTTTCCCTTCTCAGCCATATTCAGAAACTGGTAATAATAAAAGCATGGTTGGCTGTGTCTGCACAGTTGAAAGTGTCTCAAGTATTAAAGCTTTTTGAAGTGTACCCACCAGACAGGCCAAAGTTCTCTGGCATTGCTATGTTTGTTAAAAGTTAAACCAAAGGGACTATTGAAGCTAAGGAGGTGAATTGTATCATTGGAGTTGATTAGCTTCAAACTTCACTGTGTTGAATAGGTAATATTTCTAAGGTGCCATTTGCCCAGAGTTTTCTGTGATATATTCTGACGACTTTACAACCAATTGCCTTACATCTGGTCTGAGTATCTTTAGAAGACTGGTGGTTAAAAAACAAACAAACAAATGAACCAAAACCAAAAAAAAAAAAACCCAAACTTTCCTTTATAGATAAGAACATAACCTTAGCTCAGCACTCTCCTAATTCGTGGGCACTGCTTGGAAGACTTTAGCCTTGTTTTACTGGTGGAATCAGCGTGGTCAGACACAGGCGCCACACACACAGGTGCCTCTGATTTCAATTGGCTCCAACATCTAATTGAAACAGGTATCCACAGCCAAAGAAACATAATAGAACCTGCCCTGAAAAGGAATGTAAACTTACATGATCTGATACCTGAGAAGGAAGAGAGATGGACATAAATAACAGAATTTAGTGTAAGCCACTCACATTTTTGAGCTCAAACTGAGCGCATCTAGGTCATCTGGTTATCAAAAAAACAAATCCTTACAAAGTTTGGATTCGCTGCCATCACTGACACTCATGTTGAGATCAAGGTTAAACATCATTACATGCATACCTCTAGATGGAACTGGGCATCAGAATCAAGTGTGTGCCCTTGACCCTTTTGGGCCTCAAATACCTCATCTGCAAATTGGGGGAACTGGACTACTTTGGTGGCTTAATTTTTTTTTTTCTTAGCAGCACCAGACGTTTTTTCGTGTGTTTTTTTGTTTTTGTCTGTTTGCGTGTTTTGTTTGGTTGTTTTTTGGGGTATTTTAAGGAGTACTATGTGGAAACATCAGGAAAAAAACAATTGGTTACACAGGGATGACTCTGAAGCGAAGTGGAGTTATGGAACTCATGCCACCTAAACACCAAGGAAGCCTCCCAAGAAATATGTGGCACAGAGGAAAACCACAAGACTGAATAATCTCAAAAGTTTATGATTCTGTACTTTTAACTTCTGTCTGTTATACTGATCTGCTCTGATTTCAAAACCAAACTCGTGTAGAGCAAAAACAAAGTTTGCCACATGCAATATGGATACTAAAACAGCAGTCATTTCAACTGCCACTTTGAGGCACCATAATTCTGGGACTGAATTATCCTTCTAGACTACAATCTCAATTAATAATATTTACGTCTTTTTTTAAGAGAACGCATGACTTTTCTTTTGTTAATTGACATCAGAACATACTACTAAATTTAGAAACATTATCTGAGTTTTCTCAAAGAACTCAGGCTTAGATTCTCAGAAACTTGGACTCAAAAAAACTTGGATCTCAAAAACTTGGAATACACTTGGATCGCTTGTGGGAAGAACCTTTAGGGAAGATTTCAGAACTCTGGACTGAAAAGGCAAATTTTAGCACATGTTGGAAAGGAAAAGTTGTGCCATGGGACTAATTCAATGGACTTTAATCCTCATCTAAGGCTCCTTAGAATCATGTGAGGCTCTTTTTTTTTTTTTTTCTGTACGCGGGTCTCTCACTGCTGTGGCCTCTCCCGTTGCGGAGCACAGGCTCCGGACGCGCAGGCTCAGCGGCCATGGCTCACGGGCCCAGCCGCTCCGCAGCATGTGGGATCTTCCCAGATGGCGGCACGAACCCGTGTTCCCCGCATCGGCAGGCGGACTCTCAACCACTGCGCCACCAGGGAAGCCCATGTGAGGCTCTTTTAAAACATACTTGTGCTCAAGCTCCACCCCAGACAAATTAAATCTGAGTCTCTAGAGGTGTCCTAAGACAGAGGTATTTTACTTTGTTGTTTTTTACATAACTTTTAACTTGAGAATAGTTGCACATTTACAAAAGGTTTTAAAGATAATTTTGAGATTCTCCATATATTCTACACCCAATTTTCCCCATTATCACCTATTAGTAATATGATACATTTGTTACAATTAGTATATAAAAATGATATATGATTATTAACTACAGCCCATGCCTGATCTAGATTTTCTTAGTTTTTACCTAATGTCCTTTATCTGGTCCAGGATCCCATCCAGGATACCACACTACATTTAGTCATCTTGTCTCCTTAGGCTTCTCTTGGTTGTGACAGTTTCTCACACTCTCCTTTTTAGTGATGACTTTGACAGTTTTGAAGAGTACCGGCCAGGTATTTTGGAGAATGTCCCTCAATTCAGATTTGGCTGATTTTTTTTTCCATGTTTGAATGGAGGTTATGGACTCTGGGGAGGAAGAGCACAGAGGTAAAGTGCCATTCTCGTGACACCACATCACGAGGACATGCCATGACACGTCCCTGATGTTGATATTTATCGTAATCATTCGACTGAGCTTTATCAGGTTTCTCCACTGTAAAGTTACAATTCCTTTGTCCGTTGGTACCACACTACTTGGAAAGAAGTCGCTATGTGCAGCCCACGCTTATGTGAAAGGGAGTTATGTTCCACCGCCTTGAGGGAGGAATAGCTTCATCAATTATTGACACTTATTCTACACAGGAGATTTGCCTATTCTTTCCCATATATTTATTTATGTATTCAATTATTCCTGTTAGTATGGGCTCGTGGATATTTACTTTATACTTTGGGTTATACTCCAGTACTGTGTTACTTATTTTGCTGCTCAAATTATTACAAGATTGGCTACTGAGAGCTCTTTTA